>NC_050520.1:30489065-30513551 GCF_002922805.2 Oryzias melastigma | reverse complement strand
TTTTTTTTTCAGTTAGTTTAAAGCTAATAATGGTTAAAATT
Source organism: Oryzias melastigma (assembly GCF_002922805.2). Lineage (NCBI taxonomy): Eukaryota > Metazoa > Chordata > Actinopteri > Beloniformes > Adrianichthyidae > Oryzias > Oryzias melastigma. Next base: position 30,513,510 of record NC_050520.1, on the reverse strand, counting down.
AAAATGTGCTTTATATCCAGTTTGCGCATGACTCAATAAGTCGACTAATCGGAAAAAATAATTGGTGATTAGTAGACTGTTAAAATAATCGTTTGTGGCAGCACTAATTCTCTAGTACTTTAAGATATGAGGAAGAAGACATATTTTTCCAGCAACTTGCTTTATTTTCTATCTAGTCGTCCACTCTCTGTCTCTCTCTGTCTTGGAAGTTCAGTAATTCTTAACTTCTTAAGTAACTTTCATCATTTTCAGTGTTAAATATATTTTTCTGGATAGTTTTCTGCGTAGTCGTGTCCTCTAATCGCTGAAATAATTCAAGTTAAATGACACGTTTTGGCTGTCTGGGCGTAACATTTGAGCCGCGGGTGACGTCACCAGCAGGTGCAGCGTTCTGATGCGACTAAAGCGATTCTGCTCTAATGCGATGTGAGCGATTATGAATCGCGTGGAAGTATAAACCAGCCTTTAGTTGGCTCTTGAGCCCTGGAGTTTGAGACTTGTAAAGCTGACAGTAGCTTCACTGATCTGGCAGTCTTTTGAAAGTGCTGTACATTTATAAAAAGGATATCCTATTAAAAAAAAAAAAGCGGGGGGGCAGGAGTTTCATACTCGTCCAAAATCAAACTCCAGCCCCCCCTCGTGCAGGTTGCCTTCGTTAGCGTTGTCGAAGCTGTTCTTGCCGTGGATCTGCTTGAGGTGCTTGCGCAGCACCGGTTTGTGGGCGAACACCATGTCGCAGTAGTTGCAGCGGTGCGGCTTGTCCCCGCTGTGCAGGTTCAGGTGATCCAGCAGCGAGCACTTCTGCGTGAAGGTCTTGCCACAGATTTTGCACTGGAAGGGCTTAATGCCGGCGTGCACGCGCATGTGTCGGTGCAGGTTGCCCTTCTGCGTGAAGGTCTTGCCGCACAGGAGGCACATGAAGAGCTTGTGCATTTTGAGGTGGTTGGCGTAGTTCTCCAGCTGCCGGAAGACCCGGGCACACTTGGGGCACTGGTGGTACCACTGCAGCGGCTTGTCGTAGTTCCTCTGGTGGCCGCCGTGCTTCTCGGCGGGTGGGGACTGGGGAGGGGGGCTGAGCGGGTACCCGGGCATGCCGGGCGGAGCCGCCATCTCACTGCAGCGACTGTCCACCGTGGAGTTGATGAGGGAGTGCTGAGGCTCGGGGGATTGCAGAGCAGCAGGAGGCGTAGCAGAGAAGTGGCCGGTGATGGAGGTCTCTGCTGCGTTTGATACTGACTCCACCTTCACGATGGTAATGTCGTTCTCCGCCGTACTCTGCCTTGAATGCCTGTTCAAAATCTGGACAGGACTTTTAGGCTGTATTATAACGTCGTCATCGCTCTCGTCGTTAGTGTCTTCTTCAACCCGGCCCACCACCATCTCTTCCTCCTCCTCTTCTTCTTCCTCCACTATCTCCTCCTCTTCCTCCTCGTCCTCCTGCAGGACAGTCTGGATCTGAGAGCGCTCGTGCTCTCTGTGTGCCGGCGAGGGTAACGCCTCCTCCTTCTTCTTCTCTCTCTTCCTGTCCACATCCACCCTCAGCTGGTGGGACCCCTGAGGCTTGATGAACTTGCTCAGAGCTTGAGTGCACTGCTCCACTATGTGGCCCATCTGGAGGAAGCTTGCCACCGTCAGGTAGTGCACCAGCTCCAGCTCAGGAAACTCCAGCTGGCCCGTGTAACACGACAGCAAGAGCTGCCGACCGACCTCTGCCTCCTGGATCATGGAGATCTGGACCTCCTTAGAGTCCTGCTGAAGGATGAACTGGTCCCTCAGGAAAGACGAGCCGGCAGCGAACACCACTTTGTGACCGGGAACCTCCAGCTGGTTGATGCGCACGGTCACGTCGCAGAAACGTCGCTGATGTCGCAGGAGGTTCATCTTCTGCAGCATGGAGTCCCCAAACGTGGCGAAGTGGAACTGCAGGATCACTTGGTTCTGAGCCATAGTGACCCACAAAACAGCAACAGGAGCGCCGCACCTGACCAGAGGAAAACCAGACTCCGCATCACTTACTTTTAACACACCGTCAATCATGCAAAGCATTATGCAAAACATGCAAACAGGATTTTGTTTTCCTTACTGTTTGTTTTGATTGCATGTCAGAAAGGTTTTTTTCTAAGATCATGCATCAGTGGTTTTCAAATGACAAAGGAGCTTTGGTATTCATACAAGAATATTAGAAATAAACTCATTTATCCAGAATCCATTTCTGCACCAGCTTGTTTGTCTTTGGGAGAGCAGGTGTAGCAGAAGCTCTCCCACTTTAATCAATTAGAGTTCTGTCGTTCTCATCATAGATACACTTTGTTTAAGAATGACAGAACGGTACTGTAGGATTTTTAATCAATTAACTGGTTAATTTCTTAGTAAAATAAGCATTTATCATCTACAAACAAGCCAGAGTTTTGTCTCTCACACATCTGTTACTTCTTCTTTAACCCTTTAACACCAGAGCTCTAGTGTTTATGTTCTTTGATTTACTGTCATTTCTCCTGCTGCTTTTCTCCTTCAGAATCTACTGGAATTACTGGAGTTGATCGTGTTAACAGTTGAAAAGTTACAGTATGTTAAAGATTTTGTGTTTAAGCGTCGCCAACGACGCCTCAGGTGTTAAAGGGTTCTTCTATCCTCCACTCATTACCTGTAATAATGTCACCTGTTTGAACTCTGTATCAGTATAAGACTCCTGTCCACATCCTTAAACAGTCACACTCAAAACTCCACTATGGCTAAGACCAAAGAGCTGTCAAAGGACACCATTTGTAGACCTGCACCAGAATAGGAAGACTGAATCTGGAATAAGTAACCAGCTTTGTGAACAAATATTAGAAAACGTAAGATATACAAGACTACTGATAATCTCCTTCGATCTGGTGGTTTATGAAAAACCTTACACCGTGGAGTCAAAAGACTCACAAAAAACTGTGTGCAAAAACAAACAAAATAACAAAGGCTACTATCAGTTATACCACCAGAGGCTCAAGTCCTGCCAGAGCCAGCACATGTCCGTCTAAGGCCAGAGGTCTGCAACCTGCAGCTCCAGATCCATGTCTGACTCTTTTATCTCTCCATTGTGGCTCCTTGACCAAGCATGAAATAAGTCATGGAGACTGCTGATCCAGTCAGCAGCTCCTGCTAATGGTTGTCTAACCAAAACAACCTAAAGAAAACAAATAAACAAAGCCTGCAAACTAAGACTACCAAGATCCAACCTCAAACTAAAATAACAAAACCCAGCAGAGTAAGACTGATGAGGACAAATAGAAAAAAAATTTAAAAAATAAATAAATGAAAAATAAAATAGAATTTTTTTAAGGTAACGATTAATTAATTAGCATTTATTTAATTTAGATTAGTTGAATGTATAAATTGATGTCTGAGGTTCACATAGATGATAAACTATGTAGGTTTTTTACATCCTGTTGACCTGAAGACGTCTTGTTTGATCAACTCTACCTCCAGAATAAACAGATTTATAAATGCAAAGCAAAACTTTGGTAAAAAGTTTGATCTTTTATGAGTTATAAGCACATTTTATCTTATGCTGCACAACATTGTTTACTACTTGCCCAGAACTGCACTGAGATGATTCTGTTTGCCACAGAGCATCTTTTATTTGGAAAACAAGTTATTTGAGCTTCTGTCAAACATACAAAAATAAATACAAATGTAAAAAAAAAATAAAATAAAAAAAAAAAAAATCACATTTTGAGAGATTCTAGGTTCTTTTTATATTTTTACTTTTGTTCGTGCAAAAAAATTGATTATCCAGAAGAGGACTGGGAAAATGGTCACGTGGTCAGATGAAACAAAACATAACTTTTTGGTTAAAAACTCAACTTGTTGTGTGTAGAAGAGGGGGAATACTGAAGCTCTAACCCTGAGAAGCATGGGGGTGGCAGCATCATTATTTGGTGCTTCTTGTCTACAAAGAGACCAGGGCATCTCGACTTACGTAAAGAAAATGATGAATGAGGAGATCTTGAGAGAAAACCTCTGTCCATGAGCAAGAGTATTGAGGATGAAGCGAGGCTGGATCTTTCCCATGAAATCCCAAACAAACAATAGGAAGCATTTCATGGTCCTGGAGTGGGCTGGTTATGGTTACTTGAAAAAATATTTCTTTAAAAGAGTTTGTAAACTTCATACCTGAGTTTAGAAAGATGTTTATTTAGTCAGCAATGTAAGTTTAGGTCGACCGAGAATTAGCATTAGCCGTCCTATGGGAAATTCCATTAAACGTTAGCATCAAGCTAGCAGACTTTAGCTTTATGTGCATCAATTTATATTGTTTATGAAACGATTATTGATCTATTAAGCTTAAATGGATTCATTGGTTTTGTTAACCCAGCCCTATGCTCAAACATCACAGCTCTAGAGGAGATCTACATGGAGGAATGGACCAAAACAGTATCTGACAACAGGTAACTTCTGACCTCTCTCAGTGCCAATAAAAGGTAAATAACAGGTATTGAGATGAATGTATTAGTGACCAAATACTTATTTTTCGCCATACTTTACAAATAAATTATTTAAAATCAGACCATGGGGATTTTTTTTTCGACCCTAAGATAAGAAAAATGATCTTAAACAAGCATCACGTATTTATTTAATTAAAATCTATCCATCCACATCCCTCTTTACGCTCAAATGGACGTTAAAATAGTTCAAAAACACGATTATTATGTGCTTATAAACTCGCATTTCATATAATTGAAATTTTCGAGTTAAGTTTTCTTAAACTACATTTTATTTATCTGCTACAATTTAAAAGAATGAGTTAATAGACTAACTTCATGTTGCATTACAGACCACTGCATAAAGAAAAGCTATGTTTTAATCTAAATTGGAGACCTTTATTTCATATTATTGTATATTTGTACTGTGCCGTTCGAGATCAATCCCACGTCGGTACTGTCGCTTTGAATTAGCTTTGCGCCTAGCTAACCCCGCACGCCTCGCGCACGAGACACAAACCGGGACGTGAACCTCCTCGTGCGTTGAGTCACAGAAGGGAAAGGGCGACAAATGAAGCATTACTGAGCTAGCTGTACAGCAGCTACATCCTATCAGGTCCTAACAGCGAGCATGTGTGTCTCTGGCCTACTCCTTCACTGCTGCTAGCAGCTCCTGCTATGCAGACAACTGTTATCTGGATTAATACCTCGTCGGTGCTCGTGGTTAATGAGCGCTGAATTGCCGCGGTTTGTGTTCACTTACCTGATGGTGTGAAGTTCGCACAGACGGGAGCTCTGGCTGAAATCCTGGCCTGCGTTCCTGCAAGGACATGGAGGAGCTGCTCCGGATGCAAAACAAACGCCCAGTGCATGGATGTGCAATGTTCAAGTGCCGACAGTACACGCTGGAGCAAAAGATTTACTCCTAATCATTTAAAAATGTTTTTAAGGGGAAATATTTAAACGTATTTGGAACATTCACTAGTTAAATAGTCATCTCTGATCGTTGAGTTACTTTATTCTAGCTCAGTGTTTACAACCATTAAAAATAATTGCATTTACTGATTTACTATTTTAAATCAAAATAGTTGTTCAATAAAATTTATATTTACACATTTTATGTTTTAAGTCTTAAGGGTAATGTACTGACCACATAATTCATTGAGGATACAGACAATGAGAAAAGAAATGTTTTTATTGTTTTTTTTAATATATACCTAAAATCAGTTTTTATTTCATAGTATTATTTCATTAAATGTACAGTTAAGAAGTCTAATTCCGTTTGGCTCATCACCTCTAAAGACTAAACTTGTGTCGTCTGGCACACCTGCAAAAGAAAGAAGAAAGATTGTTTAATGCAAGTCTGAAAGGATATAAACCCCTCTGATCATTTTTTGATCTATTTTTAAATTGTTTCCTGTCTTTTAGTTATAGTTATGCAGTTTTAAGCAAAAAAAAAACAAAAAAAACCCCCATCGTTTTCTAGAACATAGTTTCTGCAGAGCGGCAGTAGTTCATTAGAAATTCACATTGGAGTTGTGGGTGGGACTGTTGGTGCAGAGCAACCCCAACCCCCCTTCCCCTCTATTTACATGCTCTTCTGCTAGCTAATAGCCCCTCCCACATGAAGGTGCATTCACACCAAACAAGGCGGGCGCGTCAAATCCGCCTCTCTTTTGACGCCTGTCAAATTCACTGCTCAACGCCTTGACGAACCGCCAAAGTTGTTGTGGAATTCGTTCGTTGTCACAACATGGATGATGTTGAGCGAGTAGCTTGAGTTTATATGTTTTGGAGAGATCTACAGAGGCGCCGGCAAGAACATTCTGTGTTTGTTTTCAGCAGATCTTTCAGAGTCTCTCTTGGTTCTGTGTGCTTCACTCCTGCACCTGAGGGCTGTTTCAAACGTTTCTTCCGTCTGTCTGTGGCCCAGTTTGAGCTTTAACCCAAGAGGGGGGAAATAAAAACAAAACTAGGGGATCTTTTTATTATTGTCTTGATGAAAATAGGAAAACCATCATTAGCTCATGAAGCAAGAGCGCTACAACGGCAATCGAGGTGGATCTCCGGGCTGCTAACCACCGGCGGGCAGGGAAAGTGACTCCGCTGCCCTGGGACTCCAGCCTGAGCAGTAGACCTCACTAGATCTGTCGCCTGAGCAGCAGTGATCGCTATCAGTTTTGCTGGAGCCTGAGCAGTGCCAACAGCAATTAGCTCTGCAGGAGCTGGGGGAGTGGAGCTCAGATCGCAAAGCTATCCGCAGGGCGGCTAGCTAGCGTAGTCGTCCATCCAGCTCAATGAGCTCTGTGACGGGCTGGCGATCTATCCAGGGAGTATCCCGCCTTTGTCTAACAGTAACTGGGAGAGTTTCCTGGAATCTAGCGGTCCCCGTGGGTTGAGAAAATGCTTGGAAGTTCATGAAGAAAATCCTCGCATCGATCGGCCGTCTTGAATGTTTAAATCTGCTCTTTGATCTCCTCACTGAATACATCATGTGGGTCCTTGACGTGCCGCGGATCGCGTCTTTACATTGACTTAACATTGAAACCTGACGCCTCATCCACACCTGCAGCGTTTGGTGTGAATGCACCATGAGACTACTAAAGCAACAAAAATTGGCGAGAAATATTGAAGCTATCCAGTCGTGCAGTTTTGAGCTCAGACGAGGATAACAAAGACGTACACGGATCTACAAGTGGATGGATCAGATTGGGGCAGAGCAGGAAGCTTGTGACCTGCCCAGTGTATTTACAACGTAACAAAAACGCTTAATCATCTTTAAATCTGTGTTCTCCATCGTCTGAAAAATGCCACGAGAACATGTTAAAAACATAATTTTCATTGGAGTGGGTCTGATGGATTTCTCCCTTCTTGTTTTATGTTTGAGTTAGCTAAATTACACGTGCACTTAGCATGTTTACATACCAGCTGATACTGTATCCCCCAAGTATGACCAAAGTAATTCCTCCTACGAACGCAGCGGCTGACAGAGATGAAACCCTCAGAATGTGCGATGTACCTGACAGGAGGAAACTATAAATGTCAGTGAGAGGTCGCTTACACATAAGAAAATAAACTTCCTGTTTCTTTTTAGTGTTGCAATGTTGTAATTGCTGGAAGAAATCCCTATTACCTGTTACTTTAGCCCACAGGACACAGCAGCTTTTTGAGTCCTTGAATGAAAAGCAAAACATTAGAGCAATCTTTGTACCACTTTTGGACTCAAAACTCTAAAGAGACACTACACACTAGTCGCAACTCACTGTTTTCCACTGACTGACAAATCGAAGGATTATGTAGTAGTCCTTGCCACGTTCCAGTGGCGAGTTATAGAAGCCCCCATAGAAGGATCCGTCTCCGAGAGTGAAATTGATTTGTGTTCCAGCGTTTTGCATGTCCAGCTTTGCAGTGATGTACTCTGACGGGGAGGTGCTGGAGGAGTTCAAACTTGCAGGAGCGGAACAATCAAACATCATAATCCCCTCAACAGGAAGCACAAAAACTTGGTACGAACTGTCAAAGTAAGAGCATAAAAATGCATCAGTTGATTTATACTTTATTAGGGGACAAATCTGTGTTATACCAGCCAAAAAACATAATTAATTTATTCTTCACTGCTGTAATTTTAAAGCACTATATAGTTATCTTCACTTCCATCTGTTGTCAACGCTCTTGTTACCTTATAAGATCCAGGCTGTTGGGCCATCTCTGTAGCCTCAAATTTGGCACTCGGGTCTCAAATTCTTCATAGTAGACAACTGGTGCTGGAGGTGCTGCAAAATACCCAAATCAATTCACACACTTTTGATTTGTTACATACAATGTAAAAAACAAGGAGACTTAAATTTAAATGGTGGTTAGAATTGAGATATTTTACATTTTCTTAATTTGATCAAACCACTTTAACTGAAAGTACCCGGTAAACTAGTGTTGGTGGTGACGGTTGCTGTAAATTTAGCAGACATTGCTGTGACTGAGATGCTGTAGTTTGTGACTGGATAGAGGTTCAGGCAAAGCTCCAGCAGGTCTGCTCTGGAGCTCACAAAGCGTTTCCCTCTATCGTGGAAGGACCTCTGGTAGTCCCTGGATCCGGTGTAAGTCACCTGGAAGGAGGGATGAGCCAGCACGTCAGCCAGGATTCAAAAGGTGGCGGGTGACATTTTTTTGTCTCACCTTGTAAACCTCCGTGTCCTCCTCATACTTTTCAGCCTTCCACTGCAGACACTCGCCATTATAGATTAACAGGTCATTGATAGGAGGCTTAATTTCTGTGTTTAAATGACAAATGTTAGATCTGTAAGTTTTTGAAATAAAAATACAGTGGAGGAAATAAGTATGTAATCATAATTTGATTCAGTATTTGGTCAATTTCTTTTAAAGTGGGCAAGCATACAAAATCAGCAAGGAATCAAATACTTTTTTGTACATCTTAAACAACTTGTCCATCTTAAAGTTGCTCGAGGAAATGGGATTAGAATTATGTTCTTGCTCACCTATGCACCTGAGAGTAGCTCTCTGCCACACTCCTGAGCTGCCACACACCGACATGTTGCTTCCCCTCCAGCTGTGAAACCCGGCTGTGCAGCGGTGGATCACAACGCTTCTGTTATGCCACACCACCTCTGAGTTGACCAGGAAGGGAACCGGGCCACACAGAGCTGCAGAAACAAGACCCTTGTATGACTGCCGGTACATTTTTTTCTCCCTTTTAACCCTTTAACACCTGAGGCGTCGACTGTGACGCTTTAACGTGCTGTAACTTTTCAAGCCTTAATATGATAATTCCAGTTGTGTTGTGGCTACTGGAATTATCTTGTTAATGGTTGAAAAGTTACAGTGAATCAAAGAACATAAACACTGGAGCTCTGGTGTTAAAAGGATAAAGAGGTCTTCATTTTACAAGTTTTGACAGAGGAGACAGAGAACCTAGACTTAACAGTGAAGGGAGGAAATCATGCAGGAAATTGTGCTACAAAATACGACAAAAGCCACAACACAACGGAAGTGAATACGTAACAGACTTTGTTTTTTTTAAGTTTAATTGAGTTTGAAGCTTTTGGGGCATCAATGGCTTGAAAAGCTGTTTGCCGGGCAGCAAACCCGTGGTGACCTTGTGTTATGGCTTTTGTCGTCATGCTTCGACTTTGTTGTCGTAGTGTTGTGGCTTTTATTGTCATGCTTCGGCTTTGTCGTTGTGCTTCAGCTTTGTTGTCGTGCTTTGGCTTTGTCTTCGTGTCATGGCTTTTGTTGTCTTGGTTTGGGTTTGTCTTTATGCTGTGGCTTTTGTCATTGTGCTTCACTTTGTCGTCGTGTTGCGGCTTATGTTGTCATACTTCGGCTTTGTTGTTGTGTTGTGGCTTTTGTCATCGTGCTTTGGCTTTTTCGTTGTGTTAAGAGTTTTGTTGCCGTGCTTTGGTTTTTGTCGTGTTTTGCCTTTGTCATTGTGAGTCCTCTTTTCTCGTTGTGTTTCAGCCTTTGTTGTTGTGCTTTGGCTCTTGTTGTTGTGTTGTCGCTTTTGTCATGCTTCGACTTTGTCTTCGTGTTGTGGCTTTTGTCATCGCGATTTGGCTTTTTTGTCGTGTTGTGGCTTTGTTGTCGTGCTTCAACTTTAGTTGTCTTGCTTCGGCTTTGTCGTTGTGCTTCATCTTTTGTTGTCTTGCTTCGATGTTGTCTTTGTGTTGTGATTTTGTCGTTGTGCTTTGTCTTTTGTCGTGCTTCAGCTTTTGTTGTCATGCTTTGGCTTTGTCGTCGTGTTGTGGCTTTTGTCGTCATGCTTCGGCTTTTGTCATCATGCTTCGGGTTTGTCGTCGTGGTTTGGTTTTTGTCGTTGTGCTTCAGATTTTGTTGTTGTGCTCTGACTTTGTTGTTGTGTTTTGGCTTTGTCGTTGTGTTGTGGCTTTTGTCGATGTGCTTCTTCTTTTGTTGTCAAACTTGCGTACCTTGCGCCGCTTTTCTCCTTCAAAATCTACTGGAATTAGTGGGTTAATGGTTGAAAAGTTACAGTAAATCAAAGAACATAAACACTGGAACTCTGGTGTTAAAAGGATAAAGAGGTCTTCATTTTACAAGTTTTGACAAAGGAGAGAGAGAATTTATATTTAACAGTGAAGGGAAGAAATCATGCAGGTAAATGTGCTGCAAAATACACATTAAAAAACTATCTATAACATGCGCATGCAGGGTTAGTCAGTCCAGCAGCAGAAACACGTCAGTATCATGGAAAAATCGTGTCCTTCCCAAGGAATACGGAGATGTATACTCTACCTTTGCATTTTACAGTCACTTCCCCCCACTCTCCCGTTACTGAACATGTTGAAATGTCATTTCCACTCTCCTGATAAAATCCATCCACACAACCATACAGCACAACGCTGCCTGGGGAGCTCCTACCATCCCACAGCAGCTTAGTGTTGGGGAGAGTTAGTGGGGGGCCGCAGCTTATTTCTGCATAAAAACAGGAGTTAGCATTGCAAAAAACATGCAACTAGCAGAAACTCGTGAAAATTGTGTAATGCAGGGGTGCCAAACTCAATCCCACAAGGGGCCAAAATCCGAAACACACCTTAGCTGAGCAAGATAAACATTTGTTGATATTTTTAAAGCTTTAAAAACATAACTTTTTAACATAATTATGAACTAGATAGTATGAATTCTATGAGCTAAATTTGGCCGCTGAAGATGCTAGTGCTGATAGCTGAAGATGCTTAAATTGATAGCTTATATGCTGAAGCTGATAGTTGAAATCACTGAAGCTAATACCTGAAAATGCTGAAGCTGATAGCCAGCTAAAATATTAGCTAAGCGCCAAAAATTAGCCTAAAAAAACAAAGTTAGCCAAAACAGCTAGCATGCAGCTGAAATATTAGCTAAACTCCACAATAGCCTAAAAAAGCTTAGTTAATGCTAAAATAGTCCAAAAAGCAAGCAGAATGCAAATGTTTAAAACTTTAAAACTGTAAATTTTTAATAGAAGTAAGACTAATAAAAAACAGGAATATTATTCCAGAATAAATCAACTTAAACCTTAAATAACTTTCAATATTTTACTCTCCATAAAAATGTATTTTGTAAAAATTATACAAGTTAGAAATAAACACAAGATAACATCGGGCCAATAATAACAGTAAAATAAAATGATTTGGAGGGCCGGATAGAATTACCCAGAGGGCCGGATCTGGCCCCCGGGCCTTGACTTTGACACATGTGGTGTAACAGAACAAAATCATAAACCCAAAGAGAAGTGTTACTTATATTAAATGGAGCACCTTCACACCACAGATCAACATCCTCCCACTGTCCGTTTTTTCCACAGACGGAGTAATTCCTCAAGCCTCTGGTGTAATATCCCTCCTCACAGCTGTAATAGATCACACTGCCAGCGTGGGATCTGCCATCCCATAGCATTTTAGAGTGCTCTTTAGAAACCGGCTTCTGACAGTGGATTTCTACAACAAGAACACAGCAAGTCATTGTAGAGGATTGACACCCGGATAGACCGATGACAAAGACACACACAAGACATTATGTGTACAATCGGTGCCGCAATAATGTGGTATTTACACTTACATATAGATGAACATGATTATCACCTTGACAGCTCAGAGAGGTGCCTCTCCAGTCTCCACTCACAGTACAAACAGACTCATTTCTGTCCCCAACACTGACATATCCTTGGTCACACTTATAGGAGACCCGAGAGCCCACAGAGGAGGTTCCATCCCACAGCATGACTGAGTGAGGGATGGGTGGGGGCTCACCACAGTCAACCTCTACGAAGACAAACCGTTTCATAAAAAGCGTTTGCATGCCTGACAAATGAAAGGAGGTTTGGATTTAAGGTGTTTTTTTTTACCTTTGCACAAAATGTCAGGCTTTGTCCAGTAACCATTATCCGTGCACACTGACACATTGACTCCCCCACTCTGATAAAACCCTACATGGCAAATGTAAGTTACTGTGCTCCCAATGGTGGAGCTGCCGTTCCACAGCTGCCCAGTGTGAGGCACAGAAGGAGGGTCGCCACACAAAATCTCTAAAACAAGATTATATTCCAGTTAAAAAATAGTTACACAGATCAAAGGGAAAACAAAAACACATGAGAGTTGATGTTTAGCATCGTCAGTGTTGCAGGAATTGGAAAGACTTAATCAAACAGAAGCTAATTTAAATCAGAGCAATCATAAACCAAAGCATTTATAGCTACACAGTTCTGGTGTTTAATATCATGGCCATCTCCAAAATGTTAGTGTGTTACCCTGAATAACTGAGGAAATAGAAGCAAATGAACCAATTTCACATTATCTTTTTTTCTGTTTTTGTGGCACTGGTTGTGAACACAACTAGGAAAAATGTATCAGTTCTTTTGTGGTCTTTATTTAAGATGATGCACTTTTTAGCCAAAATCCAAAAACATTTAGTTTTCTAGGACAGAGTTAGGGTGGCTGACACGGCTCACTCAAATGCAAAAGACACAACACAACGTCAAAAGCGGAATCGCAGCAACTAAAGCCGAAGCACAATGACAAAAGTCACAACATGACGACAAAACCTTCAACACAATGGAAGTGATTCAAAAATGTTATGGATAACTAATTTTTTTTAAGTTTCATTCAGTTTCAAGCGTTTTTCCATGGTTTGAAACATTGAGCATTAATCCGAGAGCTGTTTGCCGAGCAGCCAACTCCTGGTGGCCTTGTGTTGTGGCTTTTGTCGTGCTTTCTCTTTTATCATCGTGCTTCAACTTTTGTTGTCGTTCTTCGGCTTTGTCTTCATGTTGTGGCCTTTGTCGTCGTGGTTCAGCTTTTGTCTTTGCACTTCGACTTTTGTTGTCGTGCTTCGGGTTTGTCGTTGTTTTGTGGCTTTGTTGTCATGTTGTGGCTTTTGTCGAGGTGCTTCGGCTTTTGTCGTCATGCCCTGGCTTTTGTCATTGTGCTTTGGCTTTGTCGTTGTGTTCTGGCTTTGTCGTGCTTTCTCTTTTGTCATCGTGCTTCAACTTTTGTCGTCGTGCTTCGGCTTTGCCATGGTACTGTGGCTTTGTCGTCGTGGTTCAGCTTTTGTCTTTGCACTGCGGCTTTTGTTGTCATGCCACGGTTTTGTCTTCATGCTTTGGTGTTTGTCGTTGTGCTTCAGATTTCGTCTTTGTGCTTAGACTTTGTCGTCCTGTTGTGGCTTTGTCGTCTTGTGGCTTTTGTCGACATGCTTCGGCTTTTGTTGTCATGCTTTGCCTTTGTCGTTGCTTTCTGGCTTTTGTCATTGTGTGTCGGCGTTGTCATTGTATTGTGGCTTTTGTTGTCATGCTTCGGGTTTGTCGTTGTTTTGTGGCTTTGTTGTCATGTTGTGGGTTTTGTCGAGGTGCTTTGGCTTTTGTCGTCATGCCCTGGCTATTGTCATTGTGCTTCGGCTTTGTCGTTGTGTTCTGGCTTTTGTTGTGCTTCGGCTTTGTCAATGTGACTCCTGTTTTCTTGTTGTGTTTCAGCTTTTGTCGTTTTGCTTTGGCCTTTGACATCATGCTTTGCCTTTGCCGTTGTGTTATTGCTTTTGTTGTTGTGCTTCAACTTTTCTGTAGTGCTCTGGCTTTGTGGTTGTGCTTCAGCTTTGTTGTCGTCCTTCAGCTTTTGTTGTTGTGCTTCGGCTTTTGTCATCATGCTTCGGTTTTGTCGTCATGTTTCGGTTTTTGTGGTTGAGCGTCAGATTTTGTCATCATGCTTCGGTTTTGTTGACCATTTTTGGCTCTGTCGTCGTATTCTAGCTTTTGTTGACGTGTTCTGGCTTTTGTCCTTCTGCTTCCTCTTTTATCGTTATGCTTCGGCTTTTGTCGTCGTGCTTCGGCTTTTGTCGTTGTACTTCTCCTTTTGTCGTTATGTTTTCTCTCTTGCATTTATGTGAGTCGTGTCGGCCATCGTACATAGTTTCTGCAGAGTGGCAGTTTTTAGAAATTCGCCCCTGATTTGTGGCCGGGACCACTTGTGCGGAATAATGTAGTTCACTTTCGGCTTATCCCTTTCGGGGTGACCACAGCCTAACAGCACCCACTGTTTCACATCAGTGATTTGGCAGAGTTTTTACGCCGGATGCCCTTCCTGACACAACCCTGTACTTGAGGGGCACAAGGACCCAGTTAGGCAGCAGCATCAAGGGTCTTGCCTAAAGACCCAATCTGGGTGGGGATCAGTGGACAACCCTGGAATTGAACCCAGGGCTCCTGGGTGTCAACCCTTCACCTAGCCCACTGAGCCACCCAGCCGCTACTTGTGCGGAATAATGCTGCACTTATTTCCCATCAGCCCTTTGTTTACACTCTCTCACACTAACTTACAGCCCCTCACTCTCTCAAGCTAACAAAAATGGCGAGAAACATTGGAGCGATCCAGCCGTACAGGTTAGAGCAGGTACCAGGTCAAACGAGGAAAACAAAGACGTACATGGATTTATTTGTCTACTAGTGGCTGCATCAGAATGAAGCGGGATATGGAGCTTGTGACCTGCTGATTGTTGTTTCTATGTAACAACTAAAGCTTCTTCAAATGACACTTTTTTGGTTTTCTCCTGATCCACAAGGATCTTAATAAAGAAATACTCAGAAACAGTTTTAATCTTACATTTTCTATCAATGTCCTCCATCATGGGGAAAATGCTACAAGAACATGTTGAAAACACATTTTTTTCTCATTTAAGAGAAGAGGTAATAATGCCTGGCCCGAACATGATTCACCCTCCCCCATGTTTCACTGTGGGATGTAGGTCTTTTTACCATTTATTTTGCCTTCAGATGTTCATTCCAGACATTTCTAACTAAAGTTACTTTTTAATCCACTTTAGAAAAGCATCTTCTAAGTCATTAACAACAAAACAAGCTTTGGTCCAAAAGCTCCTTCTTTTCTTACTCAGGTTCTTTGTAAAGCCTTCTAACAATTTTTTAAGTTTCAACACATTTTTTTAAGGAATTAGAGTCCTTAAACAATCTTGGGGCATAAGTTTGGCTTGCAGAGTCCATTTAAGAACAACAGGAAAATGAAACAAAGAATTATTCTCACTCATAGACCATAGAGTCATGAGTCAACCAGGTTTTAAGACTACAAGATAAGTGATAGAGAGTAGGTTTAACTCTTGAAAATAACTTATTTACAAGGAGCACAGATGTCTGAAATAATTTAAATAAAAGTTATGAATCCTTGCATTAAGAACGTTGCGTTTTCTGCCCCAAGAACAAAAAAAGGAATTTTGTTTGAAGGAAAATTGATTGATGAATGCAAAAAATGATTTAGCATTTTTCTAGAAAATGCTAATTTTGGCTTCAATTAATACATTTTTAAAACTTAATCTCATTTTTGATAATTTCAGATCATTATAATCTAACTCGGTCCAGATATTTGCAATAAAGTTAGATCATCCTAAATGTATAATAATGGCCTAAAGTTATTTTAATTCTATACATCTTTCTTTTAAGAATTATATATAAATATATGAGCACAATCTGAAAACAAATCTAGAATGAATAGAAACTTAATTGAAAACACATTTTTTTAATATTTGTCAAACAGATCAAAGTGGTTTACCTTGGCATGACAGAGTTGCAGGTGTCCAAAAACCGTTTTCACTACAGACGGAAACATTAATTCCTCCCATGTTATAAAATCCCTCTTTACAGTAATAGAGCACAGTGCTGCCAGGGGCCAAGTTATTGTTCCAAACGCCATCGGCTAATTCAATCAACGGAGGGTTTCCACACAAGATCTCTACAGAAAATGAAACGTACCACACATGTGACAAGAACGACTGGATGAACCAATGCAGTCAAGAAAAAAAATCATTCTGAGGGGATTGATAGTCATAGAGTAACGTTTGGATGTGATAAAACAACAGGTTTTCCATGCTGTGAACTTTCATGTCAGCACACTTTGGTCCTCCCTGAACTTTTAACAAAAAAAGTCATTATGTGTTCAGAAAACATGAACCATCAGCCTTTTCCAGTTCTGCAAGAGTAATAATACAAAAGAAAAAAAAGTTTGCAAAAGTACATTTTGAAACCAAAAACAAAGCTTGCAATTGTAAAACTATTTCTAGAAGCAAAAATTAGTTTGCAATTGCCATAATATGTTTTTAGAGCAAAAAAAAGTTTGCACTCGCAAAAATATGTTTTGAGAGGCAAAAACAAAAAAGTTTTCTATCGTAAAATTATTTTTAAAGCAAAAAAAATTTGCAAATGCAAAAATTGTTTTTGAAGGCAAAAAAAGTTTGCAATCGCAACATTATTTTTTGAAAGTAAATAACAAGAAATTTGCAATCGCAAAAATATTTTTGAATGCAAAAACAAAAAGGTTTTCAATTGAAAAAATAGTTTTAAAGAAAAAAAAGCAACATTCTTTTTTGAAAGCAAATGAAAAAGTTTGCAATTGCAAAAATCTTTAAAAACATTTGCAATCGCAAACATATTTTTGAATGGAAAAAACGTTGCAAATTACAACTATATTTTTAAACAAAAAAAAAGTTTGCAATCGCAAAATGTTTTGAGGGAAAAAAAAGTTTGCAATTGCTACATTATTTTTTGAAACCAAATGAAAAATTTTGCAATTACAAAAATGTTTTGGAATGCATAAATGGTTTGCAATAATTTTTGAAAGAAAATATTAAAGATTACTATTTGCAAATTATGAATTTTTATTCTTAACACTTTACCTTTTATTTTATTTTTTTGCAATTTAGGACATTTTGATCTCAAAACTGTGACTTTAGCTTCCAGTATGTTGGCACAAAAATCACTCCATAGTTTAACCATTCAACTGAATTCAAGCTAGTTTTATTTAAATTCTATTCAAACTAAAAGATGACATCACACATTCAGGTTTTAATTTTGGCTCCTTTGGTGCATGACTTCATTGCTTAGCTAAAACACTTAAATAAATAAACAAAATATTACAAATTAGATCATTTCAGTCATGTTTTTAGTTATCTGCTTAAAAGATTATGAGCCATTTAGCCCAAAAATACTTAGAAGTTTTTTGTCTCCTTAGTTGATAATATTCTGAACCTAAAAACGTTTGTCACATTCACATCATCTTTGTTTGCTTATGTAAAAACACTGTTTATTGCAGGTAAAAACATGCAGCACGACGTTAAGAAGAATTGTGAACCGTTACCTTCACAGACCAAGGACGGGCCTTTCCACAGTCCATCGGCTTCACATGTGGATTTGTTGTTTCCGGTTTTCCACACAAAGCCTTCATCACAGGTGAACGTGGCCTCACTGCCGTATGTGGTTCCTGTGGCGGACACCAGCACCGTGTCCTCCACCGAGGCGGGCCGGCCGCAGTCGACCACTGAGAGGAAGAGAAGCACGGACACTTCAGAGGAAGCTTTTCTCCAAACAAGCAACTTGATTCACAATTTTAAAGTATAGAAAGTATTAGTCAGAGGCCGGTAAAGTGGCCATAAATACTTTAACATTAATGTTCTTGAAACAGAAACTCTTTTACATAACAATTCAAAGGATACTGGTTCCAAATCCATGAGATTCCTTTTACCCTGGCAGGAGGCGGAGTCTCTCTGTGGATTGAAAGGCTCATATCCATTGAGGACTCTGTAGCCTGTTTGGCAGCTGCAGTCGAAACCACCGTCCAAATTCCTGCACTGAGCGCCCTCTCCACAGATCCCTGTGATCCCGCACTCGTCAATGTCTGCAGTTTACCAAAAAGAAAAACATATTTGACACAACACCATCTTTGATCTTTATAGTTGCACCAGATTTAGGCAGGTTTATGTCCGAATAATAACATGTCTGTGGTGTTATTTTGTGTTACAAAGGCTCAGCTGTTGAGCTCACCCCGACAGTGGGTCCCATCGTTTGGGATGAAGATGTTCATGTTGTTGGAGGGCCTGTATCCAGACAAGCAGGTGCAGAAATAGCTGCCAAACGTGTTGTGACAGGTGGTGTGTTGTCCACAAATCTTACTGGATCCAATCTGACACTCATCCTTATCTGGAAACCAACAAACAAGAAAAAAACATACAGTAGCACAAAAAACGAACACAATCCTACTGGTTTAGCAAGTTTTAAAGACCCACTGTAATGAAAATTGTGTTTTCATCATGTTTTTGTCACATGACATGTATAAAGAATTTTAAGACTAAATTGTGTTTCTGAGTATTTCTCTAATCAAATCATGAATCAGAGATAAAAAAATAGTTTGAAAAAGAGCTCATTTTTAATGTAGAAAATATTCTGGGCAGGCCACAAGCTCCGTGCTTAAAAATGAGGAAGGGGAGAGGGGCGGGCTTGCTCCTCACCAATTGTCCCACCCACAACTAAAACTCCTGCTGTGCTGCAGAAACTATGTCTTAGAAAACGGCTCCTGTTTTTTGATTTTGCCTAAAACCTGCATAATCAAAAGACCCTGGGAACGCTATTACAATAGATTAGAGGATGATATGTGTGAAACTTTATTTGTAGAACTTTGAAGTGACTGTAATAAAAATATTGCCTAAATAAAATATGATCCCCCATTCTGTTTGAATGCTAGACAACATTTGACTCCTCACTAATTTATTTTTCTGTTTACTGATGAAGTACTCATGAGATTGTATAGTTCTTTGGGTAAATTTACTTAAACATTGAAACATAATTTAAAGTCAGAGTCCAACTACAGTTTTCTCTATTGTACAAGCAGAGTAAAAGTGGTCTTTTAATCATGATTGTGCTGTTTTTAGTCAAAATCTAAGAGCTGGTGTCGTTTTTTTAAGACATAGTTTCTGTAGAGAGGCAGTAGTTCAGAAGAAATTTGCCTCTGAATTGTGGGCGGGACTGCTTGGGCAAAAGTAAGCATGATATCCCATAATTCCTTCGTTAAAAGCAGGAGTATCAAACTCAATCGCACATGGGCCGAAATCCAAAACACATCTTAGGTCGTGGACCGAACAGATAAACATTTATTAAGTTTAAAACTATAACTTTTGAACATAATTATGAACTAGATATATAGCATCACCTGTGATAATGCTAGTGTGAATGCTGTAAGATGAATTTGGCCGCTGAAGATGCTGAAATTGATAGTTAAAAACACTGAAGCTGATGGCTAAAATATTAGCTAAATGCCAAATTAACATAAAAAACAAACAAAACAGCTAGCATGTTGAAATATTAGATAAACTCCATAACAGCCTCAAAAATCTTAGTGAATGGCAAAATAGTCCAAAAAGCTAGAAGAATGCCAATTTAGAAAAAAATGTAACTTTTTACCATAATTAGCATGTAAAAAAAACAGCTACACTTCAAAATGTCTTAAAAATGGAAAAAAGCATAAATTAACCAAAACAGCTACCGCGTAAATATTAGCCTAACTCCAAAACAGTCTAAAAAAAAAAGCTTAAATTAGCCGAAACAGCTAGCATGTAGCTGAAATATTAGCTAAACTCCAAAATAGCCTAACAAATCTTAGTAAATGCCAAAATAGTCCAAAAAGATAGCATCATGACAATTTTTAAAACTGTAAAACTGTAACTTTTTAATATATTTATGGATAATAAAAACTCAGGAATATTATTCCAGAATAAATCAACTTAAACCTTGAATAACTTTCAATATTTTCCTCTCCATAAAAATGAAAATGTCAAAATTATACAAGTTTGAAATAAGCACAAGATAATATCGAGCCATTAATAACAATAAAATAAAATGATCTGGAGGGCCGGATCTGGCCCCCGGGCCTTGACTTTGACACATGTGCTGTGGAGAATAACATTAAAGTGGATTACCTTGACAGAAAGTCCTTCCATTGCCAACAAAGCCGTACTTGCAGTTACAAACTTTGCCTGAGCCGTCTAGTTTGTCCTCACATGTGGCGTTGGCATGGCAGGAAGCACACACGTCCAGCAGAATCTGCCCGCCTGCCGGCAAACCTGAGAGGACCAGAGCAACATCCATCACTGCTGGAATCCGTTCCACTCACGCCAAGATGTTTCCCTCATTCTCACCTAAAAGGACAAGGAACAGAAACCCCACCACAGCAGCTCGGTTTCTTTCATCCATAGTCTTCTGTTGATCAGAAGCTGTATCTACTCATCCTCTTCCTCCTTTTTCTTGAATGGTCTCCCTCCCTCTCAGGAGTTACACTCAGAGCTGGTGGGTCTTTGAGAGCGGGTGAACTGAGGTCACCCTGAGAGCGACTCTGGTTCTACAGCTGATGCTGTTACCACTCCTGTCTTTCTCTGGCACATTCAGCTGCTCCTGCTGGAGATAGGTTCAGTGCCTGCACTGGTAAACTGCACACTCATCATGCACTGATAATGGCTATATTTGGCAAAACAGACCAACCAGCTGGACATTAGCCCAAAACAACCCAAAATACTACAGACATGTGTAGATAAGAACTTGGAATGAATTTTTTTTCCATCAAAAGTTTGGATTGTTTTGGCTTTTTGGTTGAGTTGTCCTCGTGTGTTTGGCAGATAAAGTCTTGTGGGAGTTTGCTGCACTTGCAGTCATCTTCATTTTAATTGACTGACACAAACACTTTGGTGTCATGTGTGCAACGATAACTCTCCAAATAAACTAAACTCCACAAATAAACTAGTGGCATTTTACTGAAGTGACACTGACATCCTTCCTCGGGTCGCTGCAAGGTCTATGGTGGGCGTCGGGGGGGTCGGTCGATGAGCTGTGGGAGGGGGAGATAAGTCTGGTGAGCTCGTATCTGTTGGTCCAGCAGGGTCCCAACTTGGGTCTCACTGTCACTCAAACCCCAGAGATAGTGTCTCACACCAGCTTTAGCCCCCCCCCCGAACCCATGAAATGTGTGAACCATGTGCGTTGATGGAGGCCTCCATCAGATCTACAGTTGGTTAGAAACGCTCTTCATGGCTTTCATTCTTATGCATTTGTCTTTATATTTCACAATGTTTCACAAAATGCCTTATCTCTGTTTGGTTCTCTGTGTTTACATTGCACCAAACTAACTGGAAACCTCCACATTCCTGAAACTCTTGGTTGTACTGTCCAGAATGAATTATAAGCACAGAAAAAGGAAAGTTTGAAGGCAAAAATCTTGATTATTGAGTTTTGCTTTCTCACTACACACTGTTTTTTTGTAAATTAATTAATTCATTTTAAACATGAATATAAATTTATAGTTGAAATGAAAATACCAAGATAGTGTTTACAGCGTTCACACAATCATGATTCTCCTGATCCTTTCCATACGTTTTTCAGCAGGTAAAAACTCAATCACTCTTTCAGCAATTTAAGCAATCTTGGAATCAAAATATTCAGCTTGTTCAAGACATCACTGCTACTGTTTTTTTTTAATATTGAGCATAATATGACCCACAGGAAATGAATGAGAAATTGCTCAAATTCTTCAAAAACTTTGTGCACTTTGAAACTTGTGTACTTCCGCATACTTTCAGCTATCTAAAACACACATTAGGTCACGGACCGAACAGGATAAATGTTTATTGAACACTCTAAAACTAAAATTTTACAACTTTAAAACTGTAACTTTTTAACATAATTATGAACTAGATATATAACATTACCTGCGATAATACTACCGTATTTTTCGGACTATAAGTCGCACCGGAGTATAAGTCGCAGGGGCCAAAAAATGCATAATGAAGAAGAAAAAACCATATATAAGTCGCACTGAAGTATAAGTCGCATTTTTTTCAAGTAATTTATTTTACAAACTGGTTGAAAAAAACGATATTGCATCATCCTGGAAGGTAAGTTATAACATTCATAAGTGAATAGAAAACAGGCTGAATATGTGTCAACACATATTCACATATTAGCATCATGAAAAAAACGAAAAGGTGTAGCATTTATATAACATAACAGTTTTATTTAACTATAGCCTCAAGAACTCATCAACTTTGTATCTTTACTGTAATTAATTGCACACAATCTCACTCCATATCACTAAATCCGTTAAATTCTTTGTCCTCTGTGTCACGTCTGAATAACTAAAGTAAATAAAGTAATTGCATAGATCACCATAAGAGGGCACTCTAGACTTACGGTCCATATCTCATCTCATTAAAAATTCATATATAAGTCGCACTGGAGTATAAGTCGCAGGGACATTCAATCTATGAAAAAAAACGCGACTTATAGTCCGGAAAATACGGTAGTGTGAATGCTGCAAGCTGAAGTTGACCGCTGAAGATGCTAGTGCTGATAGCTGAAGATGCTGAAAGTGTTAGCTAAAAACACCGAAGCTGATAGCTGAAAATGCTGAAGCTGATAGCCAACTAAAATGTTAGCTAAATTCCAAATTAGCATAACAAAATTAGTTAGCCAAAACAGCTAGCATGTAGCTGAAATATTAGCTAAGCTCCAAAGCAGCCTAAAAATCTTAAAGTGCAAGTTAACGCCGAGCCGTTAATAGCAATAAAATAAAAATATCTGGAAGGCCGGACATAATTACCCGGCAAGTCGGATCCGGCCCCCGGGCCTTGACTTTGACAGGTGATATATGGTATATTCTGCATGTAAAATGAAATTTGTTTGCTGATCACCGCTAGCTCCGTGAAGAAATTGAGTGTTGATGTTTGACTGGGGGTGGAGTTGGCAGAGCAGACTCTTCCTGGAGGGGGCGGTTCTCACATTGTTGCATCAGGTTGTGAGGACCCGCTCGTTTTTGTGGGTATGGGAGGAGCTGCTGCTGATAGTGCAGGTTTTTAAAGGATTACTCAGAAATGCGTGAACGGACTCTATGCACAGAGCTGTGTGACGTATTTCCAGTTTTGAATTAGACCGCTTATTTGCTTCTGGTTGTGGCTAACTATATGCTTGGACTTAACAAATCTACTATTCCTATTCTAATTTTCATTATTTCTGACATTGTATGCTAGTTTGTCAGTTATAATGTGTGATATCCAAAAAGGCAAAGTTTGCCTTCCTAAACATGGAACACCCAGTGCTAAAAAAAACGCTATCTACTGTATGATCATATAACTTCTTCAGATGAAACGAACATTTAAAACCTGTTCAACAGAACCTTTAATGTGTAAACAAACTTTGAAGTGACTTTAAGACCACTAATCGTACTCTCAGCTGATGATGATGAGCCTCCGCCTTCTTCATGGAGTGGTAGCAGCGTGCTAACGGTAACCTCGCCTGTTTTGAGATGTTTTAGGAAAGAGAATCACGTCTCAGATTGATTCTACCTGACACTGAAAATTACCTTTAAAACATTTAAAAACATTCTACTGAGGAGTAATTGAAACACAACTAACGGGTCATAAAGATAAAGACAGCGATAGTCAGACGTGTCTTTCATGCTAGTTAGCATTAGCCCAAATGAAAAGTGACAACGGTATTCCCACGTAATTTTCTAAATAGATGCAGCCAGTTATTACCTTTTTTTCTTAGTTTCACGGACCTGGAGGAAAAGCTAAGGTGATGATTGGTTACGGTTCAGGTTAATGCACCAAATGGTTCCCGATCGCAGCCACATTTGCAGCTGCTCTCTAGCTGCGTGACAGCTAATGAGACCTCATTAAATACTGTGAATAGCTTTGGATTCACATAAAATATGAGAAACATTGCAGAAATCTATGTCTTGCCTGCACCTATCACTTGTCACAAACATGAATTTCCATCAGCTTTTAAGCGGTTGCACGTAAATATGTGCAAGCAACATCAGTCTTAGCACATTACCTTCAAAGTTTGCTTTGTAGGACGACAAATACAGTTTAAATCATTTTTGTATCTTTATTTTGGAGTATTTTGCTAGAAAAACAAACAATGCGCCTAACATTGTTTATGGTGACTCTTGGTAACTCCAACTTCTTATTTTAAACATAATTGACTGGTGGGGAAATATTTACTTGAAATAAATTCTGCTACTGTACATATATATAAAATTGTATGATTTATTAGGACCACTTCAATATAATGCAGCAAAATCTAAAATGTTTTTCTCATGTATTAAACATTTTCCAGGTAAGTTTATTTGAACACATTCAGACCCTTCATGTGACCCCCTTTTGAT
>NC_050520.1:30451105-30488980 GCF_002922805.2 Oryzias melastigma | reverse complement strand
ACTGCTGTACATATATGTAAAATTGTATGATTTATTAGGACCACTTCAATATAATGCAGCAAAACCTAAAATGTTTTTCTCATGTATTTAACATTTTCCAGGTGAGTTTATTTGAACACATTCAGACCCTTCATGTGACCCCCTTTTGATTCTTTCATCACAGATATTTTATCTGTGATTGTTAGCAAGAGTTAGATTACAAAGCGTTGAGCTAAAAATGTAGCTATTGACCAAGTACTTTTTTCTGCTTCTCTATTCAAATAAATCCTCTTAATATATGATTTCTTTAATTCTTTTTTACATTCTGTTTTTCTCAGTGGAAGTTTATCTATGATAAAGATCACAGAACAAACTCATCTTTTCAAGAGTGGAATTAGGGCCTGACAAATACCTTTTATGCTAAATATCAAAATAGTATAACAAAAGACAAAATCTGTTTTTATTTCATTTTTTTCTTCAGTCACCTCAATAACACATTACATTATTTTAAAATGAACAGATGGTGTTTATTAGCAAAAAAAAAAAAAAAAAGTTTTCAAGCATGATGTGAACATAAATTAAACATCCAATGGATACCTACATTTTCAACAGTGTTACCTATCCAGCCAGCAAGGCTAAGTGGGCCCAAATGGTTTAAAAACGGGCAGAAACTGTGGCCCCAAATGTGTTCGTCCGCAATTTCCGTGGTGGTTCCACCTGTGTTTGCCCACATTGGCTTGTGTAAGGACTCAAAGGGTTAGCTCGCTATGCTAGCCAGCCTCCCAGTGGACGGCGTAGGATGCTTGGGAGTTCCGCTGCAGCGTGCTCCACTATAGCAAGCTAGCGAGTACCACTGTAGTGATCTCCGCTGTATCAAGCTAGTGAGCTAGCGAGTTTGGCTGTGGCAAGCCAGTTAGGTCCGCTGTAGCGAGGTAGCCAGCTCTGCTGTAGCGAGTTCCGTGATATCGAGCTAGCGAGCTCTGCTGTATCAAGTTAATGCGCTCCGCAGTGGTGAGCTAGCGAGTTCTGCTGTACCTAGCAAGCAAGCGCTGCTGTAGTAAGCTCTGCTGTAGCGAGCTAGCAAGCTCCAGTGTATTGAGCTAGCGAGCTCTGCTGTATTAAGCTTGCGACCTCTGTTGCATCAAACTTGTAACCTACGCTGTAGCGAGCTAGCAAGCTCTGCTGTAGTGAGCTAGCAAACTCTGCTGTAGTGAGCTAGCAAACTCTGCTGTAGTGAGCTAGCAAGCTCTGCTGTAGTGAGCTAGCAAGCTCTGCTGTAGCGAGCTAGCAAGCTCTGCTGTAGCGAGCTAGCAAGCTCTGCTGTAGTGAGCTAGCAAACTCTGCTGTAGCGAGCTAGCAAACTCTGCTGTAGCGAGCTAGCAAACTCTGCTATATAGAGCTAGCAAGCTCTGCTGTAGTGAGCTCCGCTGTAGTGAAGTAGCAAGTACCCCTGTAGCTTGCTTTGCTGTATTGAGCTAGCGAGGTCTATTGCATCGAGATAGCAAGCTCTGCTGTAGTGAGCTACCAAGCTCTAGTGTATCGAGCTAGCGAGTTCCGCTATAGCAAGTTCTGTCGTAGTGAGCTAGCGAGCTCTGTTGTAGCTAGCTCCGCTTTAGCGAGCTCTGCTGTCCATCGGACAGCTGGCTAGCTAACCCACCAAGTTCCCACTTCGGGACCTACATTCTCTGCCCACTTTAACCCAAATGGGGCCCACTTGGCCTTTCTGGCTGAGTAAATCTGTGTATTCCACTGTAATACATCTCAGAAGCTTTTGTTGAAATATATTTACGTTAGAACATATTTCAGGTCCAACTATTTAATCAAAAGTGAATACAGAAAAACTCTTAAATTTAGCTTTACAAGAGCTCAGAGAATTTCTTGAGGGAAACTTCTAGAGGACCTACAAACTTAACTCTTTAACATCAAAGCTTTTCTCCTCCAAAATCTGCTAAAAATATTATGTTAACGGTTGAAAAGTTACAGCATGTTAAAGATTTTTTAATCAGCAGCACCTCAGGTGTTATTCAGGTTCTAGAAATGCTCCTCCTGCTGGGTCACAGGAGGATGCAGAAACAGCAGTGTTTGTCTCGGTGGACAGGTTCTTCCTCCTTAAGTTGTAGAGCTTCTCGAGCCGAGGATTCGTCTTTACACTCCGACAGCGAGCCGCTGGAGGTGGACAGCAGCCTCCCACACACCAACTCTGCAGCTTTGCCATCTGTAGCTGACAAATCTGTCACAGTTTTCTCCCTGAGCGACATGTCCCCGTCTTCGTCGTCATCTATTAAAACAAACTCCTTGAGGTACATCATCCCCACCCCGTGAAGTCTGTGGTTCTCCAGCGAGTCGTCCACAGAGTGGGAGTCAGCCAGAGTCAGAGTCTCTGTCAGGGTTTTATGCTGGTCCGCGCAGTTGTCCTCTGACCCCGAACAGGTCTGGCTGCTCGAATCCTTCAGCCATGAGGATTTTCTGTGAACTGCTGCATCTCCCAGAATGCACTCTTGCTCCTTACAACTGAGTTTGTCTGAGTCACGCGAGATCTTCCCTGAGCCGTCATGTTTGGTGATATGGTGTCTCCTGCTGTGAGAACTGTATCGAGTTGCACATCCATTAACAGGATCCATCTTCAGTCATGGCAGACGCTGCTGCTCCCTGTTGGATAGAAGAGGTGGAAGATTTAAAGTCATGCAAGCCACTAAATCAAGGGTGTCTAAACTCAATCGCACAAGGGACCAAAATCCAAAACACCCTAGGTCACGGGCCAAACAGGATAAACATTTATTCAACACTCTAAAACTACATTTTAAAAACTTTAAAATCGTAACTTTGTAACATAAAAGATATAAAGTATTATCTGCAAAAATGCTAGTGTGAATGTTGTAAGATGAATTTGACCGCTGAAGATGCTGAAATTGATAGCTGAAAAGCTGAAGCTCATAGGTGAAAATGCTAAAGCTGACATCCAGCTAAAAAATAGCTAATTGTCTTTTTAGCATAACAAACAAACAAACATATAGGTTAGCAAAAACAGTTGTCACTTTTTTGCCAAAATATTAGCTAAACTCCAATTTTTTTTATTTTACAATAAAAGATAAAAGCATGAATATATTTAAAGTCTTGTTGCTAATCTGCTTAAAATTTTGCAATTTGAAGACTTTCTCATTTGTTTCCCATGAGGCATACTTTGCTCAATATTTCAAAAAGTTATAAAGTTGATGCACACTAAAAATACAGTAATGTCCTGAACGAGCTGAACGTTTTGATACCAAGATTGCTGAAATTGCTGAAAGTGTGATTGAGTTTTTAGGTGCTGAAAAACATTCAGAAAGGATCTTGTATTATTGCAGTAAATTGTAAAATAGTAAAAAGAAAAAAAAAGCCTAAAAGTCAAGTGATCAAAATGATTGCAGAAATCCAAAAATAGATGGGATTTTTTTCTGCTTAGATTTCTGAGTCCACATTAAATCTCCTAAAATCATCTGCTGTAAAATAGTTTGTTCTCTTCAACCCGTTTGACTTCATGCAGTTTATTTTTCCCTGCATGTGTCTTGATCTTCTTCTTCTTCTTCTTCTTTTCCTTTGGGCTTTTCCCTTCAGGGGTCGCCACAGCGAATCAGTTTCCTCCATCTAAGCCTGTCTTCAGCATCCTCCACTCTAACACCAGCCACTTTCATGTCTTCATTCACTGCATCCATAAACCTCCTCTTTGGTCTTCCTCTAGACCTCTTTCCTGCAGCTCTAGACTCAGCATCCTTCTACCAATATATTCACTGTCTCTCCTCTGAACATGTCCAAACCATCTCAGTCTGGCCTCTCTGACTTTATCTCCAAAACCTCTAACATGTGCTGTCCCTCTGATGTATTCATTCCTGATCCTATCCACCCTGGTCACTCCCAAAGAGAACCTCAGCATCTTCATCTCTGCTACCTCCAGCTCTGCTTCCTGTCTTTTCTTCAGTCCCACTGTTTCTAGTCCAAACAACATGGCTGGTCTCACCACAGTCTTGTACACCTTTCCTTTCATTTGTGCTGAAACTCTTCTGTCACACATCACACCTGACACTTTTCTCCACCCATTCCAACCTGCTTGCACTCTCCTCTTCACTTCTTTTCCACACTCTCCATTACTCTGTACTGTTGACCCTAAATACTTAAACTCCTCCCCCTTCTTCATCTCTTCTCCCTGTAACCTCACTCTTCCACTCTGGTTCCTCTCATTCACACACATGTACTCTGTCTTACTGCGGCTAACCTTCATTCCTCTCCTTTCCAGGGCAAACCTCCACCTCTCTAACTCCACCTCCACCTGTTCCCTGCTCTCACTACAAATCACAATATCATCTGCAAACATCATAGTCCATGGTGATTCCTGTCTAACCTCATCCGTCAGTCTGTCCATCACCATTGCAAA
This sequence comes from Oryzias melastigma, assembly GCF_002922805.2. NCBI lineage: Eukaryota > Metazoa > Chordata > Actinopteri > Beloniformes > Adrianichthyidae > Oryzias > Oryzias melastigma. Next base: position 30,484,593 of record NC_050520.1, on the reverse strand, counting down.
CAGGAAGGGGCTCAGAGCTGATCCCTGATGTAATCCCACCTCCACTTGAACTCCTCTGTCACCCCTACAGCACACCTCACCACTGTCTTACAGCCCTCATACATGTCCTGCACTGCTCGGACATACTTCTCTGTCACTCCAGACTTCCTCATACAATACCATAGTTCCTCTCTGGGCACTCTGTCATAAGCTTTCTCCAGATCTACAAAGACACAGTGGAGCTCTCTCTGACCTTCTCTGTACTTCTCTATCAACATCCTCAAAGCAAATGTTGCGTCTGTAGTGCTCTTTCTTGGCATGAAACCATACTGCTGCTCACAAATGTTCACTTCTGCTCTTAGTCTGGCTTCCACTACTCTTTCCCACACCTTCATTATATGGCTCATCAGCTTTATTCCTCTGTAGTTACCACAACTCTGCAGATCTCCCTTATTCTTAAAAATGGGCACCATCACACTTCTCCTCCATTCCTCAGGCATCTTCTCACCACCTAAGATCCTGTTGAACAACCCGGTCTGCATGTGTCTTGATCTGTATTCCCCAAAATAAAAGGGTTCTTTTCTCCAAATCGTTCAGACTCTGTTTGACTGGGACACATGTGTTTCACAGACGCAGAAACTAGGACACATCTGGTTATTCCAGAAGGCTTTTTTATGAACAATAATGGAACAGCAAAAGTGAGAACAAGCTGTCATTTCACGTCTGCTTCTGTAAATGGATCCATGAAGCGACTATTTTTAAAAGAAGCAGAAAATAACTCGCATTCCTTGAGGATTTGCTCTTTGAAGAAAAAAGGCTCATTTTCTTCTGAAGTGTCTCTGACAAGAAAACTAAACCCTCCCTCTTTACAAAAAAAACACAAAAAAAGATTTACAGGGTTAGGATTGGTCTAAGTCAGGGGTGTCAAACTGAATCGCACAGGGGGCCAAAATCCAAAACACACCTTAGATCACGAGCCGACCAGGATAAACATTTATTGAACTTACTCAAACTCTAAAAGTGTAACTTCAGGACACACCCGGTACTGGTACCCTAACCCTAACTTGGTCTTTGTCTGGTACTACATCTGAAACCGGTACTAATCCGTGTCTGGTACCGACTGTCCAGTATTGGCTTATGATTAGGGTTAGGATCCCGGTACAGTCCAGAATAAATCAACTTAAACCTTAAATAACTTTTAATATTTTACCCTCCATAAAAATATAGTTTGGCAAATTATACAAGTAAATGTTAAAAGAAAACTTATGGGGTTAAATCAGAATCAGATAAAAGTGAACAAAAAACCATATGAAAAATTTGAAAAACACATTGTAAAATTTTTGAAAGCAGTCTTAAACTTGAAAATTAAAAAAAATAAAATTGAACATTTGAAAAAATAATATTGAAAACTTTAAAAATAATAAATTTAAAAAACAAAAAATAAAATTTGAAACTTGACTTTTAAAAACCCGCCCCCATGTAAAATTAGGATCAGGTCAGCAGCAAAAACGCGAAATCTCTGAATTGAAGCTGAAAATAGAATTTAAAAAAAAGAATAAGAAAAGGAAAGTTGAAAGTACAAATTAACATTATTTTAAGTTGCAACAATTTTTAGCTTTATTTTTTTCAAGATTCAAATTTACTATTTTTTCAAATTTACAAAATTTCTTTCAAGTTTTCAAAATTATTTTTTCAAATGTTCACATTTATTTTTTTAATATTCCTTCAAGTTTAAAATAGTTCTTTTTTAGAGTTTATAACTGCTTTCAAATGTTCATTTTTTTTCTTCAAATTTACAATCTTGTTTTTTTATTCACTATAAGCTGATCCTGATTTGACCCCATTAAAAAAACCTCAAGATTCACATTGCTGTATGTTGGCTGAACGTGTTTTAACTGCATCCAAGGCTGAATTTAGTTGTTGTAAGGAGAGGGATTTTTCGGGTTATTTAAAGGGGTACTTGTAAAAATAGGATTTTTTTTTTAATATGGAATATTTTTTGACATAAAGGTCCAACACGATTTAGAAATCTCATGATTGAAGTAAAAAAGTTGATCTCTGAAATGTATTTACTGCTTTTGCCACAAAACCACCACAGAAAAAGAAGAGGAAAATGCCAGTTTGTCAAATTTTAAATGTAAATTTATGAAGTTCAAGAAAAAGTAAAATAAAAAGAGAATTAAACACATCCCCTAACCTCAATTGAAGAGATACCAGATTTAAAAGGGTGAAACCGTCTTTAAATATAAAGAACATATTTTTTTCCAAAAAATAAAAAGCATTAAAACCAGTAGAAAGAACAATTGCAGCATCAGTGTGTTTGGTGCTTCAGAAGCTTTAAGAGAATGATGCTGTTTCACTTCACTGACTAGACAGAATCAGGACTCCATAAATGTATAATGGATTTTTTTTAGGTAAACACGCTCAACTTTAATGGTTACAGAGCAAGAGTCGATGAAAAATGGATGTGACTTGAATCATGTGCGGCGCATTATCGCTCCTCGTCTCTGCAGCTTTAACTGAAGCACAAAGAGCTCAAAGAAGATAAAAAAATAAAAAATTTTCTACTAATAAAAATGTCCCATCCTCTAATTCTTATTTTAATTTACTCAACTTACAAACATATAAATGGAAATGACACATACTCATGATAATACGCTGAAGTGAGCGTTTCTAATAGGTTCATTACCTGAGGCCTTCATGGATGAACTCTGGGTGGAAAAGGTCACATCTCACAGAGAAAGGGACCCATCCAGCAGCAGCTTGAGCAGCCCGTCTTCTCCGGTCTGGACGCCCTCAGACAAAGACTCCTCACTCCTCCCCTCCACTCACAAACTACAACCGCTGACAGCTCCGGGGATTATCCACCGGCAGAGATCACACCGCCCACCGTGCTGCTTCTGCTGCGTTTACCGTCCTTGTGTTGCTTCACGTCAGAATAATGTGACATGAAGGGAATGGGAAAAGTTTCTCAGACAATCATCAAATATTTTCTCTTAAAAAAAGTTAAATATATAAATTTTCAACCCTTTAACACCAGAACTGCAGTGTTTATGTTCTTTGATTTACTGTTATTTTTAAGTGTTAATGCGATCAATGTGACTCCAGCAGACGTGTAATCTGTTATCTTGGAGAATGAAAAACTCATCTGTGGTTCTGAGTTTCAGGAGTTCCTGTTTTCTATGTTAAAGCAGTGCTGGGACGCATGAAAGACACTTTTCTTACAGTGATGAACTGGATGTTTTCCTATAAATAATACAAAAAGAGGAGTCCTCCACATACAAGAAAGATGCAAGCGGGAATATTGGTGCATAAATGATTAAAGAGTCTTTACTCACTGTGAGGTTGGTGTCTATGAGGCCCTATGTTGTAACCCGTTCCATACTGAGGACTACTCGCTTAGCAGAGCAACTAAAATGAGGACTTTTTCACTCTTTTTGACTGATATTTGTTAACAATCACAGAGCCCATAACAGACAGTTTTATTGGTGTAAGGATGAACCCTGTAAGTCTGATTAGAGATGATGGGACAAACATTTCCTCCATGTTTACATGTTTAGGGTTTTGCAGAAATTGATTTCTGAAAACTTTATTTTTAAACAAAAACCTACAGAAGACAAACATGGCCTGCCCTGATTAAATGTTTTTGATCATTTTCTCGTTATAACAAGATCCACTATCTTGTTATAAGGAGAAAATTAAGTTAGTTTTCTCGTTATAACCTCTCTCTCCTTCCTGCACAGACTTTACCTGTTTTAAATCTCTTTATTTTGTGGTTAACAATAAAAACAATTAAAAAAAACACTCCCCAAAAGTTGTTTTTTTGTCTGAAGTTGTCTAAGTTGTTTTAGTCTATTTTTCCTTTATTAGTGGATCTCTCTTTAGATGTCTTAATTCCATCTCATGCAGCAGCCTCATCCTTTTATTTCCCCAAAACCCCCAAACAAACGAACAGGTTGATTGACAGATCCCCGCGCTGCCGAGCGTTTCTGCGTGGTGCGTTCACTGAGCTCTGGACATCGGCAGCAACACAAAGCAATTTATAAGAGAAAATGTTGAACACTAGAACTGATCTATATACAATTTATTGATTTAATAGTATCGACATTGTTTTATATAAAAACTGCTTTGTTATGTATGAAAATGGCAAAAGTTTTGTAGTGGACGGAGTTGGGCCGAGTGGGTGTTTGGGTCCGGAGTTCAGTAAACACATCATGCAGAAACGCTCGGCAGCCCTGAGTTCTGTCCTTATATATATATATGTATATATATACATATATATATATATATATATATATATATATATGTATATGTATATATGGTTCTGTCAATCAACCTGTGTGTTTTCTTCTGAAAGAGAAAAAATGTAATAAGAAATTATTATTTTTTCTTCATTTCTAAGTATTTCTCCTCTTAAATCAATCAAACTGTCTTGTACAGACTCTGTTTGAATGAATGATCTTCTTTCCATCAACAGCTCTGCTGCACATGCACTAAACCCTCATCTGTTCCTAGTGTCTAGTTCAGGTTCTGGAGAAGAGAAGATGGTATCTTCACATTGACTGCAGTCAAATGAGCCGCCGTTCACATTTCTGTGGTCAAATCAGCATCACTGGATTTTTGGTGTGAGTTTCATCCAATACTTACGGTAGCAGGACTGAGAACGCTGGAAAATCTCCACCAGACTCCACGGAGCTTCTTGATGTGACCACGGAAATGTGAACGGCGGCTCATTTGACCGCAGTTGGAAAGGATTGTAAATCAATGAAAGAGCATTTTGATGTTAGCTTTGATTATTTTATCAAGAACTCTGCTCTGAGAAACCAATGGACTTTTTTTGCTTTCAAAAAATATTTTGTGATAGCAGCACAAACATTTTTAGATGCGTTGTGCCTCATCTCACTTTCGCCCTTTCTTTGATTTTGCGTTGATACATTTTGTTTTTGTAATGTTTGTGCCAGCCTGCTGACCAAAGTTTGTCAACGCAAAAAAATTTTGTAAAGCAAAAAAAAAAGTTCTTGAAAGCAAATATTTAATATTTTAATGTACAAATATTAACACTTTTGTATTTTGTTTGCAATTTAGAAAAATATGATCTCAAAACTGTGAATTTTGCTTGGAATATGGTGGCACAAAAATCAATCCATATTTTATGTATTAAAATGTGATGCTAAAATATAAGGCGGACACACTGATATAATATTGGTATTTCTTTGTGCTTGGACAGCAATAAAAATGTTCTAATTGAATTGAGTCCTTGAGATCACCCCGGTCAAGAGGGGTGTGCTGCGTCCGTGGTGCTCCATGCAGAAGCTGTGATCTTTTTCAGAAGACTGATCCTTGTTTTTGTCCCAAAAGCGGATGGTTACTCTCCCTGGCACCAGAAGGGGCTCTGTGAAGTGTGCCTTGACTTTGACTGGAGATGTGACGACTTCTACTCCTGATGGCATAAAAATAAACTCTCATCAGGTGTTGTCAGTCCTAAAATGTGAGGCTCCATCAGCAACCGCTCAGTTGTCCTACCTTTGTGCTTTTCTATTTCAGCCAAACAGACAGACAGCATCCAGAGGCCTGAAGCCGTGCCTGAACCGAGGCTGAGGAACCTGGCTGCCAGAGAGAATATCTGCTGAGGGGAGCAGCTGGAGAACGACCATGAGCTCTGGAAGCTAGCTCTCCAGGGGGCTTGGAGCTCCACAAGCTTCTCGTTACCAGATGCTTGCTCGCCTGCAAAAACATCCAAACATTTCACTGATACTTAACCTTGAGGCATCGTTGGACGTGCTTAAACAAAACCTTTAACATACTGTAACTTTTATATGGTCAATGATAATTCCAGTAGATTGTGAAGGAGAAAAGCGGCTCTCGCCGCTTTTCTCCTTCACAATCTACTGGAATTATTGTGTTAATGGTTGAAAGTTACAGTAAATCAAAGAACAGAAAGACTGGAGCTCACCGTGATGCTGCTGACTCTCGTCTGCACTCTTGAGTGAACCTCTCCCTTCAGAAAGGAAGGTCAGCACGCTTTCCCACACTGTGGATCCAGAGCGGGAGGTGGCAGACAGGCGAATGTCCACCTCTGCCCCCGTACGGGTCTGCTGATACCCCAGAACTCTGGCCTGCAGCGAGAACGGACCCTTCTTCAGCTCATCGACGGGCTGAAGCGTCTGCAGGCTCTGACGCACCCGGACGAGTCCTGAAGGGAGTTCACAATCCTGACATCTCTGATTCAGATTATTCCAACACTAGCATTCACTCATTCAGTTAAAACACTGACGGAGGTGAACAAAGTGTAAAGAGAGGCTGACATTTCAACCATGTCACAGTGATAAATATCCTGATGAATGTAAGGATTGCATGCATTTTTAGGAGTGTTTTTGATTTGACCCAAAGCTGAAGTCAACAATTATTACCTCATTGACAGATTTTCATTTAATAATTTTGAATAATATCTCCCAATGGGGTAATAAATTGATCTTATAAAGAGCTTTAATTTTATAAAAACAATTCTAGTCACTAAGATATAATTTCTCAAACTAAGATCATTTTGCTATTGAAAAACTTTATGGAAAAAACTGTTTTTCTTACAAGACAGAAAATGAGACATAATTTCACAAAACACAAGTATCTTTACTTTCTTAAGATTTCATTTTTGCACCTCAAAGTAGAAAATAATGTTAAAAAAAAGAATTTCAAAAGGAGAAAATAGCATTCTCCCATTTAGTATTCTTTTACAGCAGGGGTGTCAAACTCAATCCGACATGGGCCCAAAATCTAAAACACACCTTAGGTCGCGTGCCGAAAATGATAAACATTTATCGAACACACTAAAACTACATTTTCAAAACTTAAAAGCTGCAACTTTTTAACATAATTATGAACTACATATATAGCATTACCTGCGATAACACTAGTGTGAATGCTGTAAAATGAGTTTGGATGCTGAAGATGATGAAATTTATAGCTAAAAATGCTGAAGCTGATAGCATCTAGATAAAATATTAGCTAAATGCCAAATTATCCTAAAAACGTAGGTTAGCCAAAACAGCTAGCATGTAGCTGAAAAAAAATAGCTAAACTTCAAAATATCCTAAAAAACTGAAAAAAGTCTAAATTAGCCAAAAATAGATAGCATGTGGCTGAAATATTTGCTCCAAAATAGCCTAAAAATATATTTTTTCCCCAGTCTGGCCATATGATCGAGACCTGCATGGAATTTCACTTTTTTTTTCCAGTCTTCTGCAGTCTGTGTTCCTATCCGGTTGTGTGTGAGTTTCTCTAAAACTTCAAATGTTTGAGTTTTTTACACTTTTGTTAGACAGCATAATGACCCCTGCCCCCCCATCAGAGTAGGAAACAGTAATATAGCCTCAACAAGAAAACATTTGGGGATCCCTGGTTTATAGTGAGGAGTCAACAATATAATAAACTCAAAGGTCCTTTAAGACTTAGTGATTCCATGACTGCAGTCTCTATATTTCTTTTTTTCCCTATTACACCCCTATTAAAACTGTCTCTATAGAACACAAGTGTCAAAGTCAAGGTGATTCTATCCGGGCTTCCAGATCATTTTATTTTATTGTTATTAATGGCCTGATGTTATCTTGTGCTTATTTCTAACTTTAATAATTTTGACAAAATCTATTTTTATGGAGAGTAAAATATTTTGGATTTTGGCCCATTGTTATGATGGAGTTCCACAGCCCTGCTCCATGGAGACCAATCTTACCTGCTGGACTGAGCCTGAAGTTTTCATCAGTCAGCAGCAAAAGCAGAAGTTTGGAACACAGGAATTCTGGGAAACACAGCGGGATGTCTCTGAATTCAGCATCCGGGTAATCCCAGCCATAACCTGCAGCACTGCAGAACCTCCTGAACACAGTCCTCTGCAGCCTTGAAAACAGAGCAGGTTCAGACCCAAAATTGTCCCAACTGCCAGACTAAACCTCAAGGTAGACGCAAACCAAGCCCCGATCATCATACCATCACCGCCATGCTTAAAGGCTAGTGTGCAGCGTTTACCTGAAAATTTGTTTCACGAAGTTTGTCGCAAAGTTTCCACATATTAACTTTGTTATTTTGATCGTTTATATAGTTAAATAACGTGCGAAGTCTAAAATAGTAAAACAACATACCGCTAAAGAACTTTTGAAATGACGTCATTCGCGTACAGGTGGTCCGTGCTCACCTGCAGTTAACCAAGCTATACTCGACCTCCGTCGCGGCTGCCGCATGCAGGACACCTGGTTTCCGCGTGAGAATCCTCATCCAGTATTTTGCGTAGAGATAAACCAAACTAGGAAGTTTGTTACTGTCTAGCACGTGCGTTTCTACCGACCTGTGAGAGCGGTAAATGTAAACATAAACTAAACACGCAGAAAGCGCAGAGCCCGAAGCGATAATGTAAGCTCTCATTCTGGATTCAAATGACGTTAAGGTTTACTTTTATGCTGCAATCATAGATTAAAATCCAAGATCAATGACAATCCACACGCTGCGTCACCCGTCTACGGTGAGCAAACTGGGACAAACCACACGAATTCGCAGAATGACAATAACAAGCGAAAGTCTTTCTAAAAAATATTTATTGAGTTTTTCAACAAAAAAAAAAAAAAAAAATTGACATTTATTTTTATGTTTTTGTAAGTACATTTGTTTGTTGATGCAATTAGGATTTTGTAAATTTAAAATGTCTCCAGTTTCATTTTTTCAGAAGGAAATATTTTTTAAGAATCTCCCAAAACAGGAGATTATAATCAGAGTGAATGGGATGTCAGATAGAGTTTCTTCACTGGAGATTCCTGAGGTCATGGGCATCTGTTCATCCACTCCTCTTCATCCAAACAGAAGCAGCAGCACGATGCAGACTGAGTTTACCCCTATGAGTGGCACTGTGGGGGCAATAAAAACACCATCAGAGCATCGCATGGACACCGTGTGCAGACCGGTGTGGGTGTGAGATCAGACAATCACCTCTCATCACCGTCCTTACAGAGCGGACCAGATTCATCAGCTGCGCTTTGACGCCTGGTTCATCCCCAAATCCTCCGACACTTTGGTCCGCCCCCCAGCCAACTGAACCGAGCAAAAACAAATGAAGAAAAATGCTGTTTATTCAGGTTGTCTGCAGATTAACAGAAGTTAAATTTAAGACATCTAAGACCATATGTACAAAGAAAATGATCATCATTTCTACTTTATCAAAAATACATGTAAGCACTACATAGTTTACCATAATAAAAAGCCAAAATAATATATGCGAATGTCACACTTCCCAAATTTTTAAAATCATACACTAGCATTGTTGCTCTAAACATTTATTATTAACAGTTTCCTCAAAAATATTGTTTCAGCAAACACCTCCAGAGAGAGGCTAATAAGTATTTGAACACCCTGTGATTTTGCGAGGTCTCCCACTTAGAAATCAAGGAGGGGTCTGACAGATGCTTAGATCAAAAAAAAAAAAAAACAAAAAAAACGGAAAAGGAAATCACGTTGTGTGTTTTTTTGTATGCTTCTACTGTAAATAGATATTAATATTAATATAAAATGTCAATATTTGGTGTAGTAGCCTTTGTGAAATATAGTTTTCACCAGGTTTGTACACACTGCAGGAGGGATTTTGGTCACCTGCTCCACACAGATCTCCTCTAGATCAGTCAAGTTTCTGAGATGTTGCTGAGAAACAATGACACCTCAAAGATTTTCTATTGGGTTTATGTCTTCCAGAACCTTGATCTGCTTCTTACAGAGCCACTCCTTGATTCTCAAGTCATTGTCCTGTTGGAAGACCCAATCATGACCCATCTTCAATACTCTGAGGGAAGAAGGTCAGTCCACAAAATCTCACAGCACATTGCCTGGTCATCCTCTCCTTAATACAGTGCAGTCGTCCAGAAAAGCAGTCGTGTGCAGAAAGCCACCCCCATATCATGATGCTACCACCCCCATGCTTCACAGTTGGGATGGTGTTCTTGGAATGGTACTCATCATTCTTCTAACTGCAAACATGTTTTGCCTCAATACAAATTTTTACCAAATCTGAATGAAATGTATATGTAATTTTCAAGCCGTCGTCACAAATCACAAGTATTTCTAAAGTATTCTAAACTTATTACAACTTCTTAAAACTATAATCATCTCCACAGAAACAAATAAGTGAGAATTAAGTGGAGCCACATATTGTTTGGATGTTTCCTTTATGACATCAAAGGCTGCATCATTTACAGATGTGGAAAGAGTGGAATAGAAACAGTCAGGTTTCTCTGTGGTCGCTGTGTTTCTTGCACATGCGATTTGATCGCCAGGTGTAGGTGTCCTTTTGCAAACAGCACACATTGCTTCATAAGGATATGGACTTTTAACCACCACAGATAATATTTTCTTCATAACCTTGCACTTTCCCATTTTATGTTGCTAGCTGAGGTTAAACAATTTATCAGTCCACGATTAACACTATCTGGAAATGTTTTTGTTTTTAGTGACAGGAGGTCACATCGCATCGACTTTAAACAAAATTGTAAAACCCATTCACCAGAAGTTACGACAATTTAATGCTTTTTATGTAAAATTCAAAATAAGACTTTTAAGGATCTATAGACACCACCATGTTGTTTTTCCTCCCTAGACTTAAGATTTCCTGTCTTTCAAGTGTTTTGATTGTGCCAAGTGTAGAATTAATAACTCAAAATAAACGTTAAAAGCCTCCCTGTAGCAAAATAGAACATTTTAGAGGTTAATACAGACTCTCTGTGGGTAAATATTTATTTTCTCTAGCTACTAATACTTGTGAGTTGGCAATTGCTAACGTCAACGCTACATGGATGTCTAGATGAGGAGCCTGTATTGTTAAAAGCACAAACAAAACCACTTACTTTTACTTAAAAACCTTTCTTCGTGTAGCACAGCCACAGCATTGACGCACAGGATAGCTGCTTGGATTAGTGAATATAAAGTAAATGCCATTTTAGATGTGAAAACCCAGCTAGCTACACCGTCTGACAGCAGCACTCGCGATATTTACCGATGACACAGCCTACGGCAGCCCACGAAGGACCAACCTCTACTTGTCCCAATTTACCGCAGAAGGAAGTTCAACTAGTTCAGCTACTCGTTTCTACAAATTCCTTATTCTAATTGTTAATGATGAACAAATTTGACACAAAACTGACTTTTTTCATGAACATGTCGATGTATTCTCACATTCTCAGTCGAGATTTCAGACATGCAGTACAGAATAATGAAAGAATCAGCTTCACCCCCTACTGGTCAACATAGGAAATACACGTCAGTCCAGAAAAGTCATCAATTTTGAAAGCTTGTGTTTTCAGAATATTTTTTATGTTTAAAGAAAAAGGCGTTGTTATCTGGTTTATATAAAATATGATTTGTTAAAAATAATTTACTGAGAAAGATATTTTCTCAATTTTTAATTTTGTTTCAGTTATTTTTTGCAGACATCTAATACCAACAACAATGGTATTGTGCCTATTTATGTATAAACCTTAGACTTTAAAAAAAATTGCAATATTTTAGCATGTGTTAATACATCATGTTTCAAATGATTCATTTCAATTTGACTCTAAAACTGAGCTAAAAATTCTCAGTGTACGGGGGGTCTAAATTTAGTGGAGTCCATTGAAAATCATGTTTATGACATTTTCTTGTGGCACCTCACTGATGGAGTATATAGTGTGTATCAGGGGTGTCAAACTCAATCGGACAGGGGGCCAAAATCCAAAATACTCCTTAGGTCGCGGGCTGAACTGGATAAACATTTATTGAACACTCTAAAACTAAATTTTTAAAAACTTTAAAACTGTAAATTAAAACATAACTATGGACTAGATATATAGCATTACCTGCGATAATGCTAGTGTTAATGCTGTAAGCTGAATTTGGCTGCTGAAGATGGTGGTGCTGATAGCTGAAAATGCTGAAATTGATAGCTGAAGTCACTGGACCTGATAGCTGAATATGTTGATGTTAACTGAAAAAGCTGAAGCTAAGAGCTGAAAACTTTTAAGTTGATCGCTGAAATCAAAGAAAGCTGATAGCTGAAAATGCTGAAGCTGATAGCTGAATACGTTGAAGATGACTGAAAAAACTGAAGTTGATAGCTGAAAACATGAAGCTGATAGCTAGCTAAAATATTAGCTAAATCCCAAAAATTGGTGTAAAAACAAACAAAAAATAGGTTAGCCAAAACATCTAACATATAGCTAGAAAAAGCTAAACTTTAAAATATCCTAAAAAACTTAAAAAAAGCCTAAATTGGCCAAAACAGCTAGCATGTAGCACATTTTTTTACCTTAACTCAAAATCAGCCTAAAAAATCTTAGTAAATGCCAAAATAGTCCAAAAATCCAGCAGAATACCAATTTTAAAACTTTAACTTTTTAACATAAAGTTGAATAGTAAAAAAGCAGGAATATTATTCCAGAATAAATCAATTTAAGCCTTAAATAATTTTCAAAATTTTACTCTACAAAAAAATTATTACAATCAATTAAAAATATATTAACAATTAAACAAGTTAGAAATAAGCGCAAGACAACATCGGGCCATTATTTAATAAAATGATGTGGAGGGCCAGATATGATTACCCAGTGGGCCGGATCCGAAAATTGCATTTCGGGGCGCATTCACTTTCTTCAAATTGTTGTGAATCAGAAGCAGATGAAAAAAATGCAGTTTGAAAAATATCTTATTTGTTACGTTGAAAATATGTTCCCTTTTTCACAACATTGTGATGCATCCTCTTATAGGCGACTAGAGTAATTTATGATTGTTTTCTTTGTTGTTGCACCAGTTATGCTATGTTGAGGGCTGTAAAGTAGCATGTGAACAGAAAGCTTCAAGTTATCCTGCCTACAACTTGGAGGTGAATTTCTAATGAACCCCTGCTGCTCTGCAGAAACTATGTCCTAGAAAATGACAGATTTTTTAAATTTGGTTAAAACCAGCACAATTTAAGGAACATTTTTAAAATAGATCATAAGATGATCAGAGTGGATTTTTAAGGTTGCATACACATTAATCAATACACCAATGAATAAATACTGCAGACAAAAATCATGAGAATAAAAATCTTTATTAGTGTTTTATGAAGTCTGCATAATATGCCACACGCCTGAGAAGCTTATGGTCAGAAAAAACCCAAAACTAAACAAAGAACTGCTCTATCAATTCCGCCCTCTACTGGTAAAACAAATGCAACATCTACTGCACTGACTGCTTTGCAAAAAGGTTACTGTTAAATACACATATAATGAACTACTGTTATGCATATGCATGTCTGGTCCACATCAGTTTTTATAATGTATATTTTTTTCACATTCATATGTTGTAGGCCAAAGACTAAAAACGATGTAACACTTGACCCTAACACATCATTCAGTCCCCCCAAAGTCAAACCCCACTAGGTGCACTTCAAGTACAATCTCTAGTGCCAAATGGAGGGGGTGCAAGGATACATGTTAAACCTGCAACAGCAAAAAGAATGACTTTAAGGTAGTAAGTTCTGTTGTACATACTGTACTTTATAGAGACCGAACAAAGACGATACACACATTAACACAGGGTGTCCCAGTGTGCAGGCACATTCAATCTCCTGCCATTTTAAAGCAAATTAAGTCTGGATGAGTTTGAAAAAAATAAAATGCTCGACAAAAGCACCAAAAAAGATACAAGAGGTCTGATGTGCAAAAAGAGATGAACGACGGGGCTCTGCTAACACTTCCAGGCAAAGCTCTCCAAACCACTTCAGTAACTCAAAGTTTCAGTCAAAATTGGTGGATTTCTTTGGGGAAAGAAATGTTTGATAAGGCTACACATCATGTCGGGCAGTTTTAGAAAATGCGTTCAAGAATTGAAATTTGGGATAAAATGTAGGAATGATCTCCAAGTTACTTGATGATGGTTGAATAAGAAGTGAATGACAGGAAATTTTAGGTATATTTATATATATAAAAATACATGAGAATATAAAAAAGTAGCAAAACAATGTGGATACAGGCTGAGAACAGAATGGATTCAGTGATACCTTCAAACGTCTCTCGGTGAGACAACTAAAGCTTCACCTTGGAGAGCCTCAGTGCTCCCAGTGTCACGGTAAGAGGAACAAAAGAAAACAGAATGAGAAGAGATATTTGCTGATTTCTCTGGTCCCTGCCCAGTCTGTGTGCCGAGCTAAAGCTGGCCGCCGTCTTCACCGTCAGCTCCATCCGACGGGGAAACGCTGAGGGTGGGGAGTGCCGTAAAGTCACAAAAACAAACTCAAATGAGGACTGCTCTTTCAGCATTGAGGAAATAATTACCAACATTCCTATTTGTCCACATGGAAGCATGTCTTAGAACGACACGCATGTGGAGGTTTTTTTCTTAAATCGTGGTGAAGTCAATTGAATCAAATTTCATAAACATATTGTGGGATTTCCTGCAGAGGAAGAACAGCCACCATTTTCTTTCTCAACAAACGACAGGGCCCAGTTTCCTAGAAAAAAGTAAACTTGGGCTCAGAACAATAGCGGTGGTGGACTGGAACAAAAGTCATGGAAGCGTTGGAGCTCATGATAGTTTTACAAGCAATTTTCAAACACTGAGAAACTATTCACAGATATTTTTGGTATTTCCCCCCTACATCCCCCACTAAAAACCAATATACATTTGTATTTTGTACCACAAATAGATCTAATATTAAGGATTTGGGGCAAAGCAATTCAACAAGGTGCATGACATAAACATGGGTAACAAAGTGCCAATTATTCTGTACTGAGAAGTGTGTGCGTAGAAAAGCTAAAAGAGGGCCGTGGAACTGGGACACAAATACTATGAAGCAAGTCAACAGAAATGTTCTCTTTGTGGTTTTGCTTTCTGAAAGAACTCGCATGTTTAAAGTCGAATGATCTTTGTAATAATGGGCTCTTTTTGGGGGCGTTTCCGTAGCTGTTCAGGACATACTGGAGCAGCGGGCAGACGGAGAACCCATCTGGGTCAGAACCTTGTCCAGCCACTGTAAAGGACCGTTCAAATGCAGCTCGATCCAGCAAGGAGTGCTTGTGACGGTTTGTCGCCTGGAAGAGAAAGCAGTTTATGTTGTTTTGCAATCTGTTTTCAGCCTGACTGTAGGCCTGCACAATAAACCGAAAATTTACCGTCAGCGGTATCAATCAGGTCAATGCGGTACGCACACCGCAAAAGGAGGCATAAGTGGTCTCTGGTTACACAAATAATGAACTAACGCTTTGTAGTTTATAATAACAAATCAAATAAAGCCCTTTATGCATTACCATGATTTTCTGAAGGTTTTCAGACTGAACTATATCCATATATAGGATCATATATTACCTTTAGAACATTAAAATACAAATTATTTATGAAATATTAGCTAATTTTCATGAGTTTTTTCCTACCCGGAAGTAAAACAACTTGATTCCTGATTCCTGCCGCCCATTTAACAACATCATCCCAGTCTCTTTGTTTGTTTCTCCCAAGAAAATAATCCAAACTTCTTCAAAGATGGATGCACATACCATGTATCTGCCTTTATTAGCCCTGGTCGTTACCATACTGCTTCACAACTAAAACACACACGCCGTCTGCACAACTGCGTCCGACCGGGGGGTGGGGCTTAAAGGGGCCCCACCTCTAAAGTAACAAACATCTGCTTGAGCTGGACACAAGTCGAAGATACATAGTGTTTTACATCTAATATGAAAGTTTTTTGAAGATCCCCGCTAGCTCTCTGAAGAAATCGGGTCAGACCCGCTCGTTTTCATGAGTATGGGAGGGGCTGCTGCTAATAGCACAGGTGTTTAGAGGATTACTCTTAAATGAGTAAACAGATCAAAATACCATTTTGGGGTTCTTTATAGTGAGTAATGAACAGTATAATACACCTAAAAGCTCAAAAAGTTGTTTTTTCATGGTATGGCCCTTTAAAACAAAGGTATGGAGCTCTTTGTGTCATTGAGCCATTAAATGTCAGATGCCTGCCTTCCACTGTTAAAAAAACAAAACAAAAAAAACAAAAAAAAATTTTTTTTACCCGACACGTGACCGAAAAAGATTAGCGATGGCTGATGCTCACTAAATCGGCCCTTGGAAAGCTGGCAGTCCAGCAGACAGAGAGCCGTGTGGGATGAGGACGCAGCTTGTGCCTCCTGAACCTTACAATTTTGTTTTTCCATCGAAACGTTAATAAAACAATCCTTTAGTTACCTCGAGATAAGGTCACTGCCAATCACAGATCCAGACCACACCTCCTCCGCTTAGCCCACCTCCCCTAACCCCGCCCCCTATTTTTGCATTTTTTTAAATCTGGGCCGAGAGTGGAGTCAGCCTCCAACTCTCCCGTTGTTACCCTTTAAATCAAATTTTTGCTATTTGATTATTTATCATAAGTCATACACAGACATCAAAGATTTTTCTCAAAGTGCAGGCCTACCTGACAACTATTTTTTTCAACGTAATTTGGCAGAATCTCTCAAAGAAAGCAGTTAAGACCTCATTTGGTTTCAGCGCTCACCTATATTCCGCTCCCCAGCCTTTGACGAAGCTCATTCGGATGGTGCACATCCTGGTGAGCTGGTAGACCGCCTCAAAGCCCTGGTTGACCGACTGAGCCAGCAGGGCTGCAAACTCCTGGTTATTGAATATTTTTAGATTACAGCCTAAAAAATGAAAAAGACAAACGTAAGTCTGGGTTCATTAAATTAGGCCACAGTCGTCTTTTTGTTTTTTAGAGTCTCACCTGGTGGGATTTTACAGACAGTTGCAGGATGCCAGCCGTACCGCTGGTTGCAGTTTGGACTCTGAACAAAGATGGCGCTATCACTCAGGCACTCTGCAAACACTTCCCCTCCAATATAGTAGAGTCGAACTCCTCTTCCTGTTAGCAGACAGTTTATTAAAGACAAATAGCGATCACAGACAGAGAGCGTGCACCGACGGCGAAGCTGCTGCACCTATGTGCCGTCGCGTCATCTCCACCGTGGCGTTCCTGTTGACGTTTGACAGCAAGCCCAAGCAAAACCTCTCGGAGTTGGACGGGTCTGTGAATCCATCCACGGTCAGAGACGGCTGAGAAGCGTGGAAGGTCTCTCCCACGCGCTGGTTTAGCTCGTAGTAGGCTATCGAGCACCAGAAGGCTGGTTCTGAATAAGTCACCGGCTGCAGATCTGCAGGACAGTCGCACCAGTCAGGGTCATACAGGAAACATCTCCTCAAAACGAGGCTGATCCTAAAACTGACTGGATTTAGCAAACACACAAACTCGAACCATTGGTTGATTAATGGAGGAGGGTTATTTCAAAGCTAGATTGGTAGTTTTGAGTGAAGAAGCTTACAGGGTAACCAAATCTTTTTTTTTTTGTCTGTTGACTTTTATAAATGAGGCTTTAAAAGTGGTCTCTGTTGGTCATTGCCCCATTTTTGACAAATTCAAATAAAATAGTTTAATTCTTTAAAATTTAGTTAAAAACTGTCTGTTTGCTGCCCCCTACAGGTTGAATCGAGGTATTACAGTTGAATCTTGTGATTGGTCAAACCATGTAAGTTTCAGAAGTCTGACTTCATGATCTGCAGCTCCAGTAATAACAGTCCTGCCCTCAAGCCCCGCCTCTCTGACTAGATTTTTACATTTCGGCTGTGGGTGGAGTCAGCCTCCAACTTCCCTGTTTGGTTACACTTTAAACTGAGACGGCATTGAGACTATAAACTAGATTTTGCTGTCTGAGCAGACAGATTTGTTTATTTTCCACAAGTATTTTATGCTTTAAAGGGTAACCAAACAGGGAAGTTGGAGGCTGACTCCACCCACAGCCAAAATGTGAAAATCCAGTCAGAGGGGCAGGGCTGGGGAACAAGACTGTTATCAATATTGGAGCTGTAGATCATGACGTCAGACTTCTGAAACATGGTTTGACCAATCACAAAATTCAACTGTAATACCTCAATTCAACCTGTAGGGGGCAGCACACAGACAGTTTTTTATTATATCTTGAAGAATTAAACAGTTTTATTTGAATTTGTCAAAAAAATTGGCAATGACTAACAGACAGCACCCCATTTATAGAAGTCAACAGACAAAAGAAGTTAATTTAGGGTTTGGTTGCCCTTTAAAAACACTGACTGTGAGTCCTTTTGAGTGGAGCGCAGCTGGGTCACCATCAACACTTACCCATGCTATGATTGACGGGGGACAGCGTGCTCGGGGAGAGCTCCGCCGGAGAGCCTGACAGAGGAAACAGGAAGTCATGGATGTGACTGGATTTGATGACAAAGACAACTGGTGTCATGAGAAAACAGGTGACCATTTGGAAACGGAAAAACAAAAAAAAAGAAAACCTACAATATGAGGCACATGCGCTCTTTAGCAGCCGAGGTGTCACCACCACACCTAAATACAGGGTTCCTACACGTTTCTTCAAGTTAAATTTAAGACTTTTAGACCTTGCATTTGAAAAATTCAGAACAATTTCTCTGCCAAATTACAAACCCTAAGAACAAAGAAAACGAAAATCTTTGTCAGTAATGGAGAAACGTAATCAATTACAGTTCAAATTTCAGTATTAAATTACAATTACTAGACTGCAGAAAACCTTCATTACACACATTTTGGTGCACTGATAAATTCGCTGTTGTTTCAAACCTTTGGTAAGATGACATTAACTGCACTGGGACAGGAAGTCTTATTTTGAAAAGAAGGTTTCTATCAAAAGTAAAAAACATTTTCACGTTTTGCTAAAAATGCTAGTTTCTCTTCATATTAACATTTTGGCAAATGCCAAAAACAAACTATAATTCATATTAATTACATGTAAAGCAGTTTCAAATGATCCTAAAGGGTGAACAGACTTTGATACTAGGTTTTGATCAGTGACAAAGGGCCCAAGTGTCAAAGAGTTTTATTGTTGAAAGTTAGCTGGAATAACCTGAAGACATCCTCATAACTCACTATTTTCCATATTGTGTGATCTTAAGAACACAGCATGCTCGTCGTGTGACGGAGTTTTCAAGTCACTTCATTACTCACGAGTGACAGTCGAGCACAAGACTTTCCAGAAATTCAACCCATAGCTCGCTCGCCTTCATAGCTTTTAGGAAAAAACTCCAAGTGCCTTTTTAAACTAAAGATTATTCATTTTTTTTAACATATTACCTACAATGTCTAACAAAAAAACATTACATGAACTATAAAAACTCTCTTAATGACAGCAGAGGAAATGATGTAGAAAACTACATGACATCGCTCTGGTCACATGACCTACATTTAGCTTTTAATTGAAATATCAAACGGTTAGAATTTGATTCAGCATGAAAGAGCTGTGAGGGAGGGGCACGGACAGAAGACGGATGCGTGGGGAGGTGCTAGACTAGGGTACCTGTGTCCATACTTTGATTCATCTGTTGATCGCTGGCCTCCCCATCCTCACTGAGGTAACCTGGTGGGGGCGTTTCTGTTGACAGAACAACAAAGATCAGAATTTTGTTGTGGTGATGAAGAAAAACCTTAGGTTAGAGTGCACTGTGGATCGTATAGCTAGTTCTCTACCATCTAAACTGGCTCTGAGGTGAACAATGTCACCGTTCTAGGTGCAGTGTAACTGGGGATTTCATCAGGTGGTGGAATAAGGAAGCAGAGCCTGTGTGCTTGGATGATTGGCCGCTCTTTGTAGGAACTCAGGTCGCTCAGCTAATCTAAAGCAGCAAGGCTGGATGAAGACGTTTGCGTCCATCCTACTTGGTCATTTGATACACATTTTAGGGCCCTCCAAAAGCATGAGTAATTGTGAAAATCTGTTGTTTTTTACCTGGTATATAGTTGTTTGGAGGTTCAATTCCTGCAGGAAAGTTTGTGTTCTCGGGTATGGAATGAGTGTAGTCATCCAGAGGCGGCAGGTCTGGCAGGATTTCTGAATGTCTTGGCACAAGAACAGCAGGCAGCACTGTGGAGGAGGTTAAAAAATAAAGAAATTAATCAGTAAAAACACACAACAATGGTCAAATCTCTTTAAATAAAACAGTTTTAAAGTAGAAATATGGAAAAAAAATTAAATAAGTGTATTCTAAAAAAGATGTATGATCAGGTTACATTTTATGTGTATATTTAATCAATATTTAATCAAGAGTACATTACATGTACATAAAGGCTTGTTTATAACTGCAGCACAATTATTTTTTTCAAACTGTATTTTTATGAAGTATTTTAAAGCCACCATAATACTGGAAAACAATTTAAAATGAACTTAAATAAAAAAAAGAGATTATCTCAAGCAGTACTGAAATAATATTGTGACATCAGATGTTGCGAGCAGAAAACGTAACAGAGTCGGTATAAACTCAAACCTCAGTTACTCTCTTTTTTTAGAAAGACGAATGAAACCTTATTAATTTACTTTTATCGTATTGTTTGGTTGGTATGGTTAGGCCCTCCAAAACAGTTACTGATGAACAAATCAGTTCCAAATATGACTTAAATTTGTAGTAACGGGTGGAGATGGAGATGAATCACATTTGAACAGGAACAAACAAAAAGACACTTTTCATTAATAACAACTTCAATGTAAATGTTCTGGCAGTTTGTTCTGATACTTATTAAATATTTGTTAACTTCAACATTAGCTTTGTTTAATAGCTAAAACACCTCTGACTGGAAAAAAAAGAAAAGAAAAAAAACTAAAATGGGACAACTACTTTTAGGGTTTTTGTTGTCTGAATTACCTCCCTACTGTCTGCTATAACAATAGAGCTGCCACGATTAGTCGACTAATCGACAACTTATAGACCAATAAAATAGTTGACATCTAATTTAATAGTCGATTAGTCATTACTTTATATTATATGGAGTCAGAGTGTAGAAAAGTGGAAAGTTATAATGGTATTCTGCTAGCTTTTTGGACTATTTTGGCATTTATTATGTTTTTTTAGGCTAATTTGGAGTTTAGGTAATATTTCAGATGCATGCTAGCTATTTTTTGCTAATTTAGGATTTTTTTTTGTTTTTAGGTTAGTTAGTTTTTAGCTTGTTAGTTTGTAGTTTAGCTAATATTTCAGCTGGCTTTCAGCTTTAGTGATTTTTGCAATCAATTTCAGCATCTTCAGCTATCAGCACTAGCATGTTCAGCAGCCAAATTCAGCTTACAGCCTTTTGACTAGCATTATCACAGGTAATGTTATATATCTAGTATTAAGTTACCTTAAAGCTAATGATGGTTAAGATATTTGCGTTACATCCAGTTTGCAAATTACCCGATTAGTCGACTAATCTAAAAAAATAATCAGCGATTAATCGTTAGTGGCTACACTATATAAAAAGCAGGACTATCCAGTTCAATGAATTTTAATGTAATCTGGACAAATGCTTGCCTCTTCTCCCCTCTCTCAACAGCAAATATGATACATAACACTTACTTCCTGATGTAAAAACTTCACAAATATGATCATTTTAAAAAAAACTTTATGAATTCATTGTGTTTTGATGGTGGAAATCTATAAAAAATATATTTTATCATTCAACCACAATGCATTGTGGTCTATATTTGCCAATCAAGCGAGCAGTTGATGCACACTGGTTTTTTACAAAGACTTCTGGGAAACTTTTAGAGCACCGAAAAACATGGCAACTACTCTAAATAGAGGGTAGAGAAGGAATTAAGATCCAACCTTTGACCAAAAACATATATTTTACAAATGTATTGTTTAAAGGAAAGGAATTTAAACTTTAAGACGAGTTCCTGTGAACACACACAAAAAAAAAACAACAGAAAAATGACTTAAAACATTCATAAAGCTTCTACAAAATGAAAAGTAAGGTTTGATAGATAGGAAAACAATCGTGTAGCTACTATTCCAGCCTACCAACCTGGGGTCTCCACTCTCTGGTAGTGGTACGGGTTGATACAGACTTCATCTTTTTTAAGGTGGAAGGCATACTCGCAGGCCTCAATGGCTCGCAACTCGTGGTGGCTGTGAAGATCCGGCCACCGCCACAAGCGGCAGTAGATGACATGAGGAAGCCCTTTCCGGTGGGAGACTTGCAGGCGTCCATCTAGAGATCTGATTGAACATCAAAACAAGAAACCATGATAGAAAAAAAAAAAATAGAAAATGTACAGGAGCTAAGAAATTAGTTCCACTTGAAATGAGTAGATAGTGGAGGCAATGAGGATGTTTTAGTACTGACAAAAAAAATAGACATGTTTTCAATGGTCGTCGCCTCCAGCATTGTTATGACAACTGTCCCACATCACAGTTGTGTGCAACACCATACAACAGTTGAGGATAGTCACCTGGTTTGGTCAGGGTAGTTGTATAGGCCTGATGTATCCCACTGTTCTATCGTATTTGGTGTACTCAGTCCCCATATTTCAGAGCAATTGCTGTGCACAGAGAAAACAACAAAACAAAAACAAAAAAATGATAAAACATGGGACATGACTCATTCAGAAATATCTGTATGGGCGTGTCAACATTAAAAGGCCTCTTTTATTGGGAGTCTTGTGGCAAAACAAACATCAAATCCACCTTTAGCCGTGAAAATGACAGACGGGAACTTCAAATAAGAGAAGCCTTTTGGACTGGATTAATGGAGACATGGCATGGGATCTACTGTCACAGACAATGGAGGAGACAAGATCTGTCTTCCATCTGACGGCATTGTGTCAAACAATGGGAATAACTCAAAGCTTTCTGCTGCAGTCGTTGGTGTCAGAACTTATCTGGAGACATTCAAACAAAACAAAACACTGAAAAAAAAGGCAACCTTGGCAAAATAAGGAAAATTTCAGACGTTCTCAAAACATTCACAAAAAATAAACTGGAATGAGAACAAATGAGAGAAGTTTCTTCTGAGTAACAGGACAACGGCAACATTTACTTGATATTTTATGCCACAAATACACATTGTGGGGTGAAAACTGGCATTTTAAACTGTAATTGCTTGGGTTATAACAGGGCAAGCTCTACAGTGGATTTAGATGCTATAATTCGGCATTCAACTGCAATTTTAATGGCTAGAAAGACGACACTAACTAAACAAGCAAACCAAACAGGTGTCAAAGTGTAAAAACAAAGCTCAGGAATAACCAGGACAGCGGAGTGGTTTCTGCTTAAAAAGAATTATTCACACAGCCAGGCCAGCCACTCACAGGCCCACAAACGTAATTGTGTTGTCTAGAAAATATCTCATGCGATTAAAACAAGCCTGCTATCTGTAGACACACAAACATCTGATAACGTATTTGGCAAGGCATGGTGAGGAAACAACCTGCTAACACAATGTTCTCACTGAACGCGAGTCTGGCTCATCAAGGCTGGCTGACTGATAAGGAGAACATCGCATGACCTTTAGGGTTTCCAGAGAAAACGCAGACTGTTTAGCTGTCAGCTCAGTTGTAAATAAACAAATATGCCACATAAAATGGACAAATAATGGCATAAATATGAACTTTTTAAAACATTTGATAAGATTTAATGAGAGTACAGAAGTCTGAGACGTACCTGGGAATGGTGACACACTTTGTGTTGCAGTTCTGTGTGGTGATTGCTTTCTC
The DNA here is from genome assembly GCF_002922805.2 of Oryzias melastigma. Classification (NCBI taxonomy): domain Eukaryota; kingdom Metazoa; phylum Chordata; class Actinopteri; order Beloniformes; family Adrianichthyidae; genus Oryzias; species Oryzias melastigma. The sequence continues at coordinate 30,461,062 of NC_050520.1, read as the reverse complement.
TAGTTCATCTAGCTGGCCTGTTTTCTTTAGCTTCTTCACTAAGCTCTTCACTGCCTTCTCGCACCATTTCTCTTCTTGCCCATTTTGTTCTCCACTGCCTGCCACCCCCGGTCCATTAGGTGATTTCTTCCAGCCCAGAAGCCGCTTCACCACAGGAGGAGTGAATGGCAAGATGGACGACATCTTGACTCGTCAAGCTGGGAGTCTCCAGCTGACTCAATACAAGCTTAGGAATCAGCGGCAGAGGAGACCCAGAGCTGGGATTTGGGCCTTTTGCTTTCAGGAACCCGTCTGATGACCAGCGAGGTGCAAGGTGGAAGCCAGAACCAGCAGAGAGCACTCAAAAGATCCAAACACCTGCACAGAAAATCACATAGGCAGCACATAATCAAACCATACAGACATAAAAAAGTACATTTATTCTTTTTAAAAATTGGGAAAGACCAGTGTCTTCAATATATGAGAATTTGATCTAAACAGAGAACATTTCCTCTCTAATGTAAGTGTAATTTAATATTAATAGATGCACATTAGTGCTGCCACAAACAATTATTTTAATGGTCGACTAATCACTGATTATTTTTCCGATTAGTCGACTAATCGGATCATGTGCAAACTGGATATAAAGCACATCTTAACCATCATTAGTTTTAAACTAACTAAAAACTAGATATATAGCATTACCTGTGATAATGCTAGTGTGAATGCTGTAAGCTGAATTTGGCTGCTGAAGATGCTAGTGCTGATAGCTGAAGATGCTGAAATGGATAGTTAAAAACGCTGAGGTTCATAGCTGAAAACGCTGAAGCTGATAGTCAGTTGAAATATTAGCTAAATCCCAAATTAGACTAAAAACTAAAAAAAGTCTAAATTAGGCTAAAACAGCTAACATGCAGCTGAAGTATTAGCTAAACTCCAAATTACACTTAAAAACTTGAAAAAGCCTAAATTAGCAATATAGCTACCTTGCAGCTGAAATATTAGCTAAACTTCAAATTAGCCTATAAAACTGAAAAAAAACTAAATTAGCCAAAATAGCTAGCATGCAGCTAAAAGATTAGCTAAACTCCAAATTAGCCTAAATTACGGGAAAAATCCTGAATTAGCCAAAACAGCTAGCATGTAGCTGAAATATTAGCTAAACTCCAAATTAGCCTAAAAACTGTAATCAATCCCAAAATAGTTTTAAAGAGCTAGCATGATGTGATTATAACTTTTAACTTTACTACACTGACTTCATATAATATAAAGACTAATCGACTATTAACTTAGTTGTCGACTATTTTAATAGTCGATTAGTCGTCGATTAGTCGACTCATGTGGCAGCCCTAGTGCACTTTATAACAAAAAAGTTAAAATTTTATTCATGAACAGATCAAATCATGGAACAAAAACATAAAAGACACAACACAAAAATAAATGATCTACTATTCTGAATAACACCAGGACCTTTTACAGCTAAAACTTATGATGTGATTTGATACATTTGAGTCAAAAAACTTAAAAAAAAGTCGAATTTAATCTTGAAATTTGCTTAAATGGAAAAATTTAATAATGTTTTTTCAAAGACTATTGTGTGAAGTACTAAACTTTGGGCAGCCAGTCCTTCAGAAGTAGAGCGGCGTATTCATCAGCTCAGCTACAACGTTAGACCAAACAAGCTGCTAGTTTTGTCAACATCCAAACTGCAGTTTATTGTTAGAAACACTAGAAATTGATAAGTATGATGAATATTTCCTAAAAAGGGAGGCCAAGTGAGTGTGAGAAAGGCGCATCCAGAGTGCGATCGTGCACGGACTCGCGAAGGCCGATTGAAGCTAGCTATCAGAGGAGGGGGGCCTGCTCAAATCACAACATTGAATTCATTAGCATTAGCTTGACAAAAAACATAGTTTCCTCTTCGTAAAGAATTCCGTGTTAAAACTACGGCTGACATATTCCCAGAACGTAGGTTTTATCATACAAAAACAATAGCTATGCTGCTAATGTTAGCTTGACTAAGCTAACCTCCAGCTTGTTATTAAATCCTTTTGTTGTGGTCCTCGAAAAAAGATCCTGTGTGCAAAAGTCAAGTTGCGCTACTTTTGTAGCGACCCCCAGCTCGCTAGAAACACCCGAAATGGTGTGAAAACCAAGCGGCACAAAATATAACTTTTTTTAATCGATGTGATGAGTTATCCTACTTGAGTGTCCGGACTCAATATTTTTACTCAAAAACACAGAAGGGGTTAGCATCTTGTACGAACTCTTGCAAACTGAGCTCTGGCTCCCGCTGGCTAACGGAGCTACAGAATATCTGCTTCAAAACAACAGGATTCAAAGTCGGAGGAAAGCAGCTAAAAGCGCTTCAACATTTACCACAGTCTATCAATAGAACACTTCGCGGTTAGAAGACAAAAAGTTTGATGAAACCTTTAAAACAACTTCATTATGTAGAAATAAATGTTAATACCTGAAAGATTCTGTCCGTTTGCTAATTCTGACAAGGCTCGCTAGATCCTCTCAAGTTGCTACCAACGCCACAGTGCTAGCTAGCCAGCAGGCTATCTAGACCGGAACATCACAACAAACGTGATGGATACGCAGGAGCTCTTAGTCCCGCCCACTGCAACGTGATTGGAGGATAAGAAGAAGATCGTTCTGGCTGGTGTCCTTGACACTTATTGCCTGTAAAAAAACCCCATAAATAATAATAATATATATATTTTTTAGCTAATAAGATAATAGAAATTCACGGAAGAGGATTAGGGCCATGGAGGAAGAAAAAGACAATGGAAAATTATGACTTTTTTCTCAGAATTCTGAGATGAAGGTCAGAATTTGGAATTTAAAGTCAGAATTAGGAATTTAAAGTTAGAATTCTAAGGGAAAAAAAGTCAGAATTCAAAGATTAAATTCAGAATTCTTAGATTATAGTCAGAATTCTGGGATTAAGGTCAGAATTATAAATTTAAAGTCAGAATTCTGAATTTAAAGTCAGAATCCTAAGATTAAAGTAAAAAATTTGAGAAAAAATAAGAATTCCAAGATTAAAATCAGAATTTTAAAGTTAAAGTCAGAATTTCGAGATTAAAGTCAGATTTCTGAGGAAAAAAATAATTCAGAGATTAAGGTCAGAGTTATACATTTAATGTCAGAATTCTGAATTTAAAGTCAAAATTCGGAGAAAAAAGTCAGAATTCTGAGATTAAGGTCAGAGTTATACATTTTAAATCAGAATTATAAATTTAAAGTCAGAATTCTGAATTTAAAGTCAGAATTCTGAGATTTAGGTCAGAGTTATACATTTAAAGTCAGAAATCTGAATTTAAAGTCAAAATTCTGAGAAATAAAGTCAGAATTCCGAGATTAAGGTCAAAGTTATACATTTAAAGTCAAAATTCTGAATTTAAAGTCAGAATTCTGAGATTAAAGTCAGATTTCTGAGGAAAAAAATCAGGATTCTGAGATTAAGGTCAGAATTATACATTTAAAGTCAGAATTCTGAATTTAAAGTCAGAATTCTGAGATTAAAGTCAGATTTTTGAGGAAAAAAATCAGGATTCTGAGATTAAGGTCAGAATTATAAATTTAAAGTCAGAATTCTGAGAAAAAAGGTAGAATTCTGATATTAAGGCCAGAATTATAAATGTAAAGTCGGAGTCCTTAATTTTAAAGTTAGAATTCTGAATTGTCTCTGGCCCTAATCCTTTTCCGTAGAATTTCTTTTAAATTATTATGTAAATATAATCCCATTTAATGTTAAATCTCTTCAAAAGGATATTTACACCAGCTGTTATTTCTGTACCTGGAAACCATCACCCATTTAATTTGAACCTGTTCATTTACTACAACATTTTGGACATAATCTTCATGATGTTTTTTTTATGTTACTGGTATGATATTTTTTACATTTTTGTTTTAACCAAATTCCATTTAAATAAATGTAGATATACCCACATGAAATCTTCTTTACCTCTTTTAATTTGTAAAATAAATAAAAAAAATCAGCAAATCTCTTAAAATTCAAAGAACTTAAAAGCTATAAAAACTTGGAATTATTTGAAAAATATTATTTCATTTTGCTGGATTTACTCAAATATGCTCTGTAATCATAATTTTATTTCTCATCTGCTAAATGTTTTGGCCCCCCTTTTCATCGTCTTTGTGTTCTTCTGATATAAAATTTGTTAATAAACTGCATTTTTAAAAAAAATGTATTTATAGAATTGTGTCTATTTTCAGGTAATAGTTGTAGACGTTTTCATAAAATATTTTAAATTTTTAATTGATCGATGGAATAACTTTATTAGTCCTTGTGCTGTCTTGTGGGTTCCAGATGACTCCACTCCCAACATTAATATGCCTTGGATAGCACACGGGTCAGGGCAATTCAGATAAAGCACTTCTTCAGCATAGAACAAGATAAAAAGAAAGTAACAACAGACACAGTGTGCAAACAAACAAATAAATGTAAAAAGTGATTATAAGACAGGTGTCTTCCTACTGTTTAGTGTAACCACTCTGATTTAAAAGTGTTATGGGATTTATGAATAAAATGTGTTGTTTACCTGTTTGTGTTCCTTGCTGGAACAACAAAACAACAACCAGAGGGCAACATAAAAAAACTGGGAGACAGGAATGGTTTTTGTGTGTTAAAAATGTGTTTTTTGCTTTCAAAACCACCTTCTTTTTCCAAGGAGTTCAAATTCTCCCATTGGATGCCAATGATTTTTGAACAAATGTAACCATGTTATTGAGCCTGTTTCTGTCTTTTACAGTAATCTAAGAAACACAAAAGAATAACTACATTACTGAATGTGTACGCTGAATTTTTCAAAAATACATCTACAACAAATGCAGCTGAGCAGGAGAAAACTGAAGCTCCTCCTTTCCCTCAGGTGTTCAATTAGGCTGATTTGGCCTCACCTGGCTCCTTTATAAACTGCCCCATTCAGTCACATTCAGTGAACTGGTTCATTTTTTATTTTGTCTGTGGCGATGGGTGGCTGGTTATGGCTTTGTTTGGGGTTCATAGGGATTTTTGTGACAGGTGAGTCCAGACTTCTTTGTTTGGTTTATGTTTTAGAGATTTTCTCCTAACTTGATTAAAATCCTGTGTTTCAGCTGGGAGCAGCACTATGAGGTGTAAAGTGGGTACTGTACTGTGTAAGGATGGCTCAGAGTGTATCCAATACAGCCTCTTGTGTGATGGAGAAGAAGACTGTGCAGATGGTTCTGATGAAGACAACTGTGAAGCTGGATGTAGAGAAGGTAATTCTTGGTTTGCTGAATTTTTTTATTTTTTTTTTAATATATGAAGTTAAGTTAAAACTTGGTAATCTGTGCAAATACTAAACTGGTAAAGTTTTACTGCCACATTAACCTTTTAGTGTTCATGTTTTCTAATTGCTAGCATGATCAACATGATTCCAGTAGATTTTAAAGGAGAAAAGCAGCTCTGCTTTTCTCTAAAATCTACTGGAATTATATTGATTGTGCTAAAGTATGTCTAAGTGTCACTGGTCAAGGGTTAAACATGTTTAGTGTTAAGAAGCATTTAAATTCCTTTATAGATTAAAGGAAATAACAAATTTTATTTGGATTGTATCACTTGCTGTTGGAACTGAAGAACTTTCTTGCCTCCTGTCCAAACAGACCAGTTCCAGTGTGCTCATGGGAAGAAATGCATAGACAAGCAGCAGGTGTGCGACGGTACAGCTCACTGTCAGGACCACTCGGATGAGCAGCAGTGCATGAAGCGGACTGATAACTGTGCTCATCAGTGTGATGACAAGAACCGCTGCCTGCCTGCTAGCTTTGTCTGTGATGGAGAGAGGGACTGTATGGATGGCAGTGATGAAGCCAACTGTGGTGAGTTTATATAAAGCAAAAAAAATGAAGTCTGAATGTCTTCAGGTGTACAGAGTCTGTCCCCACACAGATGGAGATAAGCAAGATGAGGAAGAGGATGTCACGATGCCAACAGCTGTTCCCTCTGAGCCGCTTCCCATCAGATGTCCTTTAGGCTCCAAACTCTGCAAGGACAAGTCTGACTGCGTTCACTACAACCACGTCTGTGATGGAGAACCAGACTGCCGGGATGGCTCTGATGAGGAAGACTGCTTATCAACATGTGACAGTGGTAACTGCATGTGGTTTCATTGCCATCTAGTGAGCAGTACTTGTATTGTTTAAAATGGAAAACCCATGAACATTTGTACTTTTAAGAGTCTAATGTGACATGTTTGCAAACATTTAAGGATATTATTTGGGTAACTTCCCCTTCAGAGTTTGGTTTTAATTAACTCTGGTTTGCAGACCAATTCCAGTGTGCCCATGGAAAGAAGTGCATTGAGAAGAGTCAAGTGTGTGACGGAGTGCCTCAGTGTCAGGACCGGTCGGATGAACTGGAATGTGCCAAATACATGGAGGGCTGTGCACACCAGTGTGACGACGGGAGCCGCTGCATCCCCAGCAGCTTCCTGTGCGATGGGGAGCGGGACTGTGCTGACAGCAGTGACGAAGCCTCCTGTGGTACGTCTAACAAGAGTCGCAAATATCCTGAAACCTTGACTTAAAACGAGTCTGACAGTTCCTCTTCCCTCCCTACGCCTCAGCCGAAAAGGAGTGCAGCAGTTCAGAGTTTAGATGTTCCAGTGGCCAGTGTGTGTCTGCCTCCATGCACTGTGACGGTCACCCGGACTGCTGGGATGGCTCCGATGAAGAGGGGTGTGTCAAAGCACCTGTTTGTACCACCAACCACCGCTGTCCCCAAAGCAAGGAGTGTCTACTGCAGGAGTGGATCTGTGATGGAGACCAGGACTGCAAAGATGGCACGGATGAGAAGGTTGATGGATTAAATCTGTCCACTTGCATGTTCTAAAACTAAATTAACAAAACTGAGTTAGAGATGTAAAACTGCATTTTTGAAGTTTTATTTTTCTATACTGAGCTAAAAGACTTGCTGTTTCTCTCTAGGACTGTCCTGTGGCTCCAGCAGATTGTGAGGCCTTCCAGTGGCAGTGTAGGTCTGGATCAACTTGTATTCCCACAACCTGGAGGTGTGACGGCACAAAGGACTGTGACGACAATAGTGATGAGCTTGACTGTAAGAATTTGTTTCTGTAGATCTAAAGGTGGAGGGTTTCTATAATTGAAACTTTTATTACTGCACCATTTTTCTTCAAATGGTTTAATGACTAAGGAAGTGGCTATCTGCTTGCAGGTGGAAAACTAACATGCCACCCCCATGAGTTCCAGTGTGGCAGTAAAGAATGCTTGGCTCCAGGTTTAGTGTGCAATGGCATCACAAACTGTGCAGATGGCTCAGATGAGGGAGGAAGCTGCCAGACAAAGTGTACAGAAGCGGATGAAAAGCGCTGTTCTCAGGGTTGCTACAGCACACCAGATGGATCTGTAAGCATTTGACTTTGTACAGCAATCAAGAACATGTCTGTAAAGGTGTATGACTTGTTGTTGCCTTCCTCTATGTAGCGCTGTCGCTGTGATGCTGGATACAAGCTCTTGGAGGATGGACTGACCTGTGTTGATGTCAATGAGTGTGAAGGACAGACGCATGCTGTGTGTAGTCACTTGTGTGTCAATACACCTGGGTCATACCAGTGTGACTGTCATCCAGGCTTTATAATGGAAGCAGGTGGACACCAATGCAAGATCACAGGTGAATATTCTGAAGAACCACATGCTTAAATCCCATAAACTTGGGTCAAAGCTGAGAAATATCTGGAGTTTTATAAAATGCAAGTCAAGGCTAAGGACTTTCTCTTCTCCCAGGTGAACCCTTTCTGCTGGTGTCCATTCAGACAGAACTGTATCTGTTTGGCCTGCGCAGTGGAAGCCTTGATGTTCTAAAGTCACCAGCTAAGCAGGGCATCTTGTCTCTCGACTATGACTGGAGGGATCAAAGGGCCTTTTGGGTCAGTGGGGACTCGAAGGCTATAAGATGGTCTTCACTTGACCAGAAGAGCACAGGAGTACTAGTTAAAGGTAAGTGCAAAAGACTGCTATCAACTGTACTACACGTGTAATGATGTGTCTTCCAAACAGGTGTCCAGGCTAATTCTATTGCTGTGGACTGGCTTGGGCGGAACTTGTACTGGATCGACAGTGGGAAGAGTAAGATCTTTGCCATAAAACTGGCCAAAATCACAATGAAATCCATGGACAAAACAATCATTCTGGATGAAGACCTGGATGTGCCTCGTTGTCTCACTTTGCTGCCACAAAAAGGGTCTGTTTAACAATCTATCCTTACAATTAACAAGATGGCAAAATGTAATTGTTGTTGTACTTTTACTCTTGTAGGCTGATGTTCTGGACTGAGGTTGGAAATGGTGCCAAGATTGAGCGTGCAGGAATGGATGGCTCTCAGAGAAAAGTTGTGGTGAACTCAAGCTTGAAATGGCCAGGTGACATTGCAGTGGACACAATTTCTGAAAGGATCTACTGGTCAGAGGAGACGCTGAAGGCAATTGGCTCTGCTACACTGGACGGTGATGATGTTAGGGTAAATATTTGACTCCCAAAGTTGTTTTTCTAGAGTGGAAATGAGTGCCCTGCACAAGCAATGATAAAACTTAAAGTGGAACTCAAAGTTCCTAGCTGATTCATTTTTAGAATAGTGAGTTTAACTTGCCATTCTTGTACCACTTCCAGATCCTTCAGATGAAAAAGGTTACATACCCATTTTCTGTGGCTGTATTTAATGACATGCTTTACTGGTCTGATGCAAAGCAACGGATAGTTCAGGCTGCTACAAAACTGTCTGGTAAAAACCGTCAAATTGTACTGAAAAGACCTGGACAGCCTGTTGCACTGAAGGTAAAGAGCAGGCATAACATTGTTTTAGTCAAAGTACAGATTTTTGATAACTTTCTTTGACTCCTTTAGATCATCCACCCAATACTTCAGATGGACACTGGAAACCCCTGCAAGAAAATGGAGTGTTCTCACATGTGTGTCTTGGCCCCCAATTCAAAAGCAGTCTGCAAGTGTCCTTCTGGTGTCTTGTTGGCCAAGGATGGCCGTACATGCTCTAGCCTGGCTACTTCAACATTCCTGCTGCTCTTGTCTCCCTCTACTGTTACACAGGTAGGTATAGATCTCAGATACAAGGACTGGGATGGTCTGCCTGGTTCAATGAAGGAACCCCAAACAATGAAGATGGCTGGTTAATTGTATTTTAAAGGTGCAACACTTGATGTTCAACGGTTTGTTCTCTCTAGATTTACTTGCAGTCCCGCCAAGAGGTGGACCTCAAAGGCTGGCCAGAACATCTGGCTCTGCACATTCCCAGTGTCAACAAGGCCACCATCATGGACTACAGCCCACTTGAACACACAGTCATGCTGGTAGATGATGCCACCAGCTCTATCAGATCCTTTAAGCTGAGGGACTCCATCTTGTCGTCCAAAGGCCAGCTCCTAAAGCTTCTTGGTGACACAATCACTGCCATGGCTCTCGACTCAGTAACTCTGAATGTGTACTGGAGCAGCATCAAGCAGCCCCGCCTGCAAGTCACCTCAATCACCGGTGCATACACAACTATTCTTATAAAGGAGGGTATTGGGAGACTGGGCTTCATTGCTCTTCACCCTCCGAGCGGTAGAGTTTGCTTCACAAATCTGGGCCTGCAAAATGCAGATAGCAAGGCTGCAGTAGAATGTGCTCGCATGGATGGTGCAGAACGAAAAGTTGTGTGGAAGGACGCCGCTCAACCAACATCTCTAGTCTTCTCTAGCAGCGGTGACACAATTTATTGGGTTGACACCAGTAAGGACTTCCTCTTTAACTTAAAATCCAATTCTCTAATCTGTTTCTGATAAATGACATTTTACTTTTCAGAACTGGGGATGATCAGCTCTGCCCATATTAATGGATCAGGATACAAGGAACTGGAAGCTGCTGATGGCCTTACTTCTGTGGCATTTGCAGAGGACACAATGTTCTGGATAA
>NC_050520.1:30444379-30451054 GCF_002922805.2 Oryzias melastigma | reverse complement strand
GTTCTGTAAACATCTCTCTCATGTCTTGGATAACCACTTTCCTCAGACAAGACTAGACTTTGGTACAGTGAAGACCAACAAGAAAAGAAGCTCTGGTTTGAGGTTGATGCACAAGTAGTTGGCTTGAAATCTTACAGCAAATCCAGTCAGACAGGTAACTATAATATGGTTTTATATGTATGTCAGGATACTAACTTTAATCCCACCTTGACTTTAAACTCTTGTGCCAACTAGGTTCCAACCAGTGTGTACAAAATGGCAACTGTGAGCACCTCTGCCTCGCTACCCCAGCAGGTCAGACATGTGCATGTGCCCATGATTTTGTGGTAAAGGACAACAGGTGCATTCCAGAGCAGAAGTGCCCAGCTGGAAGCAGACTCTGCATGGATCAGATCTCATGTCAACCTGTTGAGAAATTCTGTGACAACCACGTAGACTGCCCTGACCACTCAGATGAAAACTGTAAGAAGATCAAACTCTCCAACCCTGTAGTCCTGACATATTTTGGTCTTAAATGTTGTCCTTTTCTTTAACCAGGTGTTGGCACTAAACCAGGCTCAAAGACCACCATCTCTTTAAGTCCTCCCAGCTCTCTTCCTTCCCCTGACACCTCTCCAAAGACTGACCCAGAGAGCAGCCCTGACTCTGTTCAACTGATGAATCTTGAGGCCCAGCAGTGTAGCCAGAAGCGCTGCAGTGGCAATGGTCATTGTGTTGACAGCAATGGTGCAAGTGGCTGTGTATGTTCAGAAGGCTACAGTGGCGACTCCTGTCAGGAACCCATCAGCAAAAGCGGGCTGGGTCCCATCATCTATGCGGCTGTGGGTGTCTGTGCAGGACTAGTGGTCCTTGCTGTTGTCGCTGTGGTGGTGAAAAAGAGGGGCTCTGACTCAAGGTGAGTGGTGGTTGAATCTTTTCATTAGTTTCTGCTCAAAACTAAAAATTTACTTCCATGGAAGGGAAAGTCCAGAAGCAGCGAAGGAAATGTCCATGACCGACTTGGAGAAAAAAGCTGAAGCCACCCCGAGCACACAGACTGGAGATGCAGAGAAACCAGAGGTGGGTAGTTTATATAGAATTGCTTTGCTGGACTTGGAATGGTCTAACTCTTTGTTTCTATTTGCAGGAAGTTGTTTCTTCTGAAAAATGAGATGTAAATTGGTGTTTTAAAAAAAATAAATTTACACATTTAACAGTCACCTGTTTGGCTTTATTTGAAGGTGTGTGGTTTAAACATGGGAATTGTAATTGTTTTGAAATGTCTTGCTACAAACATTAATCACATTAGTTGAGCAAATGGGGAAAGGTCACAGGCTACACTGAAAAAAAAAACTAAGATTTAATTAAGAAAATCCTCGTAACAATTTGCACTAACATGTATTGATTAAATTTTACTACATTTATGAATATAAAAACTACCAACAACAATCTAGTAAAATTTACTTGCATCCACAAGTAAGGTTATGGTCAAATCTGAAGTAAATGGAGCAAACAAATTTCTCTAAAAGTGATTACTATTTGAAAAGCAGATGTTACTAATAAACAATCAAAATTTTTGATAATAAAAAAAAATTAACTTATTTACTAGAAAAATCTATGTATTTGCATAATAGAATTGTGTAAATATTATGAGGAATAAACTATATATTGCTGATGCAAATTTTTTTTCTCTGGGTGTAGCATGCAAGCCAAAGGGGAAAATTATCTAGTACAGTCTGGACTCAAATTTCTCAGGTCCTACATTTCCATCATGGCATCACACAGTCTGGTTTTTGAAAGATGTGTGGGGATCATTCATGTGAAACAATGGAGAGGCCTGCCTTCGAATTAGGAAGTGCCCGCAGGTTGCAAGAAGGCTAAAGTCCCATTTGAGAAACGGTCATCGTACTTGAATAATTCTTGCTCCGCTTAACTTTTTTGTGTGGGCTTCAACCAAGCTCACTCCTGACTGATGGTAGCTCCCCTAAAACGTGACTCAGGCTATTTACTGTCGATTGGGTTGCAGTAGACATACAGGAAGTAAACGTAATGAGTTTCCTATGGGGGCCTCAACGCTTGCCATGTCCAGTTCTATTTAAGTCTATGGTTGGATTGGAGTAAAATGGGGTTGACATCTACTGAAACAAATGTGCATCAAAATGCCTTTAATTTACATCCAATTGTTGGCAATTTGACTGGAAATTAAGGCATCATTGTGAACACTGGGTTCTCAATAGAAAATTACTTCCAGCTCCAAATGAAGTCAATTTATGGATGCCAGTTGAGTCAACCAGTGAGCTTGTTGGAAGTCCACTGCCCTTCCACTAATACTGCAATAACAGACTTGGTTTCTTGACTCCTAATGCACAGAAAATGATGCCTTAGCACATACAAACCTGAAGTCCTACAACTTGAGCTTTTTCTGCACTGAGATTTTTGACATCCCAAACTGCAGGGATGGAGCTCTTCAGCTCTAACCACGCTACACCAGCTGCTCTGCCTCAAACCACTGACATGCAGATGGCCCGCTTTACTGAAACATGAGGGAATCTCTAGGCAGTTTATGAATTGTGAATAGAAGGGCAACCTGAAATTTGTTCACCTGTTTCCTCATTTACTTTTTTTTTGGACCACAGATTTTGCTGGACCAATATAGCCAGTCTAGTGATCTTGGAGCTCTTTGTCCGTGAGGCGGGGCACCGCTTGTTCCACTGCAGTGGGTGGTCAGGAAGTGGAGATTCCATTCCTCCACTGCTGTCCCATGTCCTCAGCGCTGTCACATGCATTCCTGCACCCACCCTGGTGGTTCTGTTCTCTGGCGGCTCCTGGGGGAGACCTGGCTCAATGCTCCCCATGAGGCATGGAAGTATGCCTCATGGGGAGTTGCATGTTACATGACACTAATCCAGCTTATAAACACTAGCTGTGACTCTTCAGAAGTGGTTCAGTCGGGCGTTGATTCATTGTGAGGTCTGTAGTTATTTTGGTTGTTTGGCTGCTTATGCTTGATGTTAGTTTGTGGCTCTCTAAACACCTTCTAGACGAGGGGTGTCAGACTCAATCGCACAGGGGGCCAAAATCCAAAACACACTTTAGGTCGTAAACAAGCTTAAAATGTATTTAATACATAAAACTAAATTGTTAAAACTTTTAAACTTTAAAAACATCTTTTTTTTTTTTACATAAATGAGTACAATATTATTCCAGAATAAATCAATTTAAAGTCCCTCTCCGATGAAAATCCTGTTTTTAACATTTACATGTTGCATTTTTCTTTTGAAAGAGAACAAATGTAATCATTTAGTTTTTACATTTCTGAGTATTTCTCCTCTTAAATCAATCAAACTGTCTTGGACAGACTCTGTTTGAATGAATGATCTTCTTTCCATCAACAGCTCTGCTGCACATGCACTAAACCCTCATCTGTTCCTAGTGTCTAGTTCAGGTTCTGGAGAAGAGAAGATGGTATCTTCACATTGACTGCAGTCAAATGAGCCGCCGTTCACATTTCTGTGGTCAAATCAGCATCACTGGATTTTTGGTGTGAGTTTCATCCAATACTTACGGTAGCAGGACTGAGAACGCTGGAAAATCTCCACCAGACTCCACGGAGCTTCTTGATGTGACCACGGAAATGTGAACGGCGGCTCATTTGACCGCAGTTGGAAAGGATTGTAAATCAATGAAAGAGCATTTTGATGTTAGCTTTGATTATTTTATCAAGAACTCTGAGAAACCAATGATTGAATGTATTGATCACAGTCAATAAACATTGGAGAATTAGCTAAAAGAGTCTTTGGTGAACTGGAAGGAGAAAGAATCAGGATTTTGGAGGAAGTTCTGTCCATGAAGATCTTCACTTCCTCGTCCAGCTGACATCCGGATCAGAACCATACGGCTGGACATTACCCAGATTGATGGATGTTTTTATGTAGCAGCGGTGAAGATTTACTCTAGCAAGACACAGAGTATCATAATCAGACAGGGGGGATAAGAGGCGGGGCTGCTCAGCTCAGCTCCAAAAGCCACGCCCCCTCAGAGGAGATTTTGGAAACAGAGGCTTCAGATCAACATGAAAAATGTCTTTTTAAGACATTCAGGTTTTGGAATTTTAGTTAGAAACGTACTAATTATAAATAAGACACTACTGGTAATGTTTTTTTTAATTAAAAAATTGTCATAGGGGGACTTTAAAACCTTAAATAACTTTCAATATTTTGCTCTCCATAACAATATGTTCTGTCAAAATCTTACAAGTTAGAAATAAAGTTAATGTGAAAAGAAAAAAAAAGTTTTTTTTTTTTTTTTTTTTTACTTTTATGCCATTTTATCTAAAAAAAAAACTTAAACTTATGAATATCCCAAAAAGATTTTGCCCTCCATTTTATCTATTCTGTCAAGATTAAATATTATATAGAAAATTGCATATTTTGCCAACACTTGCATTTGGCAAGTCAGCTGATAAACTGTATGATGGGATTATAATTTAATATTGTAGGGATGGTCACAGATACTTTGGGCCTGCTGTCAGATCTGGCAGCGCAAGGAATTGTGGGATATTGTTCCCTTTGCCTGTCTGGGTGGATTGGGGTTTACTTATAGGTTTTTTGTCAATGTGTTTTGGCCTTAGTTGTTTTATCCTGTTATGTTAGAAGTCATTGTGACGGATCTCTCAGCCTCCATAACTGTAGCATTGCTTCAACATGTTTGCAAGATAACTGCAGGCTTCTAATAATAATAATAATATAAAATGATCGGTAGGGTCGGATATAATTACCCTTGGGACCGGATCCGGACCCAGGCTAGTGCTGGCACAAACTATTATTTTAGTGGTAGACTAATTACAGATTATGTCTTCCAATTAGTCGACTAATCGGGTCATGCACAAACTGGAGGTAAAACACACATCTTAACCATCATTAGCTTTAAAGTAACTAAAAACGGCATATATTCACTACATTCGGCTGCTGAAGATGCTAGTGATGTTAGCTGAAAATTGAAATTGATGGCTAAAAACGTTGAATCTCATAGCTGCAAACACTGAAGATGATAGCGGAAAATTCTGAAGCTGATAGCCAGATAAAATCCATCCATCCATCTTCTTGACCGCTTTGTCCCTGTCGGGGTCGCGGGGGTGCCGGAGCCTAACCCGGCTACTGAAGGGCGAAGGCGGGGTACACCCTGGACAGGTCGCCAGTCTGTCTCAGGGCATCAATCACACACACATTCACTCTCACAATCACACCTAGGGGCAATTTAGAGTCACCAATTAACCTTTGAAACATGTTTTTGGACGGTGGGAGGAAGCCGGAGTCCCCGGTGAAAACCCACGCATGCACGGGGAGAACATGCAAACTCCACACAGAAAGGTCCCAGCCGGGATTCGAACCGGGGCCTTCTCGCTGTGAGGCAAGAGCGCTAACCACTGCGCCACCGTGCAGCCCACCCAGATAAAATAGCCTACAAAACAAAACAAAACAAAACAAAAAATCCTAAATTAGCCAAAACAGCTGAAATATTAGCTAAACTCCAAAATAGCCTAAAAAACCTTAATAAATGGTGAAATATTCCAAAACGCAAGCATAATGCCATTATAGCTTTCACCTTTACTACACTCTGACTAATATAAAGTAACAACTAATCAACTATTAAATTAGATGTCGACCATTTTAATGGTCAATTAGTCGACTAATCGAGACAGCCCTTATCTAGAATTTAATGCAAGTGTTTACAGCACATTTTTTAATATTATTTGTCATTTGTGTGATTGTGCTTCACACAGAAGCTACAATAAAGTGTTTCCAAACTAGACTGTCACAGAGGAAGGAAAAGCTGCTTCTTGATTCAATTGCATCCATATTTGATCCATAACATTCGTGCCATCGTTTGTCATCCCCGAACAACATACGCAGACAGATAAAAAGCCCAAGCTTTTTCTGTTTTTCCTCCCCTTTTTCCTGTCACTATTTTATGTAAATAAAACGTGACACTTCGTCTGGAATCTACGTGTATTTAAAGCCCACAACATATCTTTTGTATTGTTTACTCCCAACCCACAAAACACATGTTTAGTTTGGTTATGAAGCCACTTCTTCTGCTCTTACTCATTATCCTGAAAGAAAAAACTTCAGCGTTCTAATTTCAGTCTATCTGTGGGTGTCAAAACATTCCACCTTTGATGGGTAGAGATGAGGTGGCATGACAGTGTGAGAGCATAAATCACATGAGGGTTTAGCATCATTTAGCACCTTCAGAGTTCAATAGCATTATAAAAGCTGAGCCCTGGTGGGATATTATATACATTCAAGACGCTGAGGAGGAGCGAGCTGTTCGGCTCCGAGTAAAATTCAAAACTACCTGGAGTGTTACAACTGTTAGGAAGACATTACGAGGTAAGATGAACTAATTCTCTTTACATTTTGTCTTTGAAATCTCATTATTTGCTGGAAATGGAATCAAAATTGTGATGCTTTTTAACCCTTTACCACCCGAATCATCGCTGGTGACACTTGAACACAGAATCTTTAACATATTGTAACTTTTAAGCCAATAACAACATAATTCTAGTAGTTTCTGAAGGAGAAAAGCGGTCATGCCGCTTTTCTCCTTCAGAAACTACTAGAATTATGCTGATTGTGTTAACCCTTTAACTGCCTGCTCAACCAAACAGTGGGAAACATTTAGAAAACATGTTTT
>NC_050520.1:30439199-30443425 GCF_002922805.2 Oryzias melastigma | reverse complement strand
AAAAGCCCAAGCTTTTTCTGTTTTTCCTCCCCTTTTTCCTGTCACTATTTTATGTAAATAAAACGTGACACTTCGTCTGGAATCTACGTGTATTTAAAGCCCACAACATATCTTTTGTATTGTTTACTCCCAACCCACAAAACACATGTTTAGTTTGGTTATGAAGCCACTTCTTCTGCTCTTACTCATTATCCTGAAAGAAAAAACTTCAGCGTTCTAATTTCAGTCTATCTATGGGTGTCAAAACATTCCACCTTTGATGGGTAGAGATGAGGTGGCATGACAGTGTGAGAGCATAAATCACATGAGGGTTTAGCATCATTTAGCACCTTCAGAGTTCAATAGCATTATAAAAGCTGAGCCCTGGTGGGATATTATATACATTCAAGACGCTGAGGAGGAGCGAGCTGTTCGGCTCCGAGTAAAATTCAAAACTACCTGGAGTGTTACAACTGTTAGGAAGACATTACGAGGTAAGATGAACTAATTCTCTTTACATTTTGTCTTTGAAATCTCATTATTTGCTGGAAATGGAATCAAAATTGTGATGCTTTTTAACCCTTTACCACCCGAATCATCGCTGGTGACGCTTAAACCCAAAATCTTTGACATATTGTAACTTTTAAATCAATAACAACGTAATTCTAGTAGTTTCTGAAGGAGAAAAGCGGTTCAGAAACTACTAGAATTAAGTTGATTGTGTTAACCCTTTAACTGCCTGTTCAACCAAACAGTGGAAAACATTTAGAAAACATGTTTTTAAAAGTACTGATTGTGTGTCTTACAAGGTATGGAGCCCCTAAAGGGGCATTAAAAAAAATAAAGAAACATATTTTTTTTCCAAAAATTGAAATAATAATGATAAAAAAAATAATAATAATTCTAGTTAGTAACAAGTGCGCACCAATTAGTGACCAGAACATTTTTTTTATTCAATAAAAAACAAACAAACTGGTGTGCACCATTTACTAACCAGTACTTCTTTTTGGTAAAAATTAAGTTTGTCAAAAAAATATAATAAGAATTTTGGATAGTAACTGTAGTGCACCAGATACTATCTGCATCAGTGACAGCTTCCCGACACTTTTTTTTACTTCTTTTTTTTTTTACCGAGCTGCTCAGTCATTCATTCATTCATCTTCTTTGCCACTTTGTCCCTTTCGAGATTGCCCCTAAGTATTTTTAGAAAAACTATTTTTTTTTACTTCCATTTTTTATTTTTTTTATTTTAATGTCTCTTTAGGGGCTCTGTACCAAGGCAATAAGCAGCAGAAAAAAAATCCCCATTTTTGGGGGGCAGTTGAAGGGTTAACAATTAAAAAATTATGGTAAATCAAAGAACATAAACACTGGAGCTCCAGTGGATTTTATTGACAACATTTCTTGAAAACATTTTTAATGTGATGATTTTCATCATAAACATTTTAAAAAAGCTTTTTATTTTCATCTCTGTGTGGCAAACTTCTGACATATTTACACACAATCTTTACATTCGTAGACGAGCCACGATGGCGGTTCTGCAGACTGCATTCTTCATCCTTATCTTGATGACCGCAACACAATCTAAACCTGTAAGTTTGCTCATTTGTTTTACTCTTTCATGCAAATGTAATATATTTCTCACTTTCTAAACAGGTTTACCAAAATGTTGAGGCGGATTCATCTAAATCTTCTGAGTCTGACTCGTCAGAAGAGGATGCCGCTCAGGCCCTGCAGCCAGAGCTGACCGGCACAGCAATGCCTCATGCTGTGGAAGAAGGAGACTCTCTGGAAGCTGAGCAAGAACAAGAAGAAGCAGAAGTAGAGGAAGCGGAAGAGGCGGAAGAGGTAGAAGAGGTAGAAAGCTCCACAGACACTGCCCAGGATATAGAAGTTCCTCTGAATGGATCCAACCCTGAAGCTGCAGGTCTGCAACTCCTGCCAGACGCAGAAGCCTCATCACAGCCTCATTTTGATGTTAATGATGCAACTTCTACAAAAGATGTGCTGATCGTCACTCCAACGCCACTTCCAATGTCCAGAACCTCACCTTTTATAATCCCCATTGGAGCCACCCTTGCTGGGACCCCTGTTTGCTTTACTGTGCAGGCCACGACTCCTGAATCAGCACCACTGAGAGGTGACAGCTACTGATCCCAAATCAGTTTATTCTGACATATTTTTTTACATTTTATGTCACGTTTTGTTGTTCACATGAACAATACAGTTTCACTGAGAGGAAGAAGTATGTGAGCTCTTCGGGATAACTCGGATTTCTGGAAAATGTGTTCTGATCTTCATCTAAAGCCTCGTTTCCACTGAGAGGTCCACTACGGTCTGGTCCGGCCCGGTATTTTGAGCATTTCCATTGTAAAATGGAGCCATTAAACCAAGGGAGTTTAAACCAATCACAGGGGGCCAAAATCCAAAACACACAGTAGGTCGTGGGCTGAAAATGACAAACATTTATTAAAAGTTTAACTTTTTTAAACATGAATATTATTACAGAATGAATCAACTTAAATTTTAAATAAATTTCAATATTTTACTCAATAATAAAATATGCTGTCAAAATTATACAAGTTAGAAATAAAAGAAATGTTAAAAGAAAAGACCTTCAAACTTCTTTACTTGTATGCCATTTCATATTAAAAAAATAAACTTATAAATATCCCAAAAGATTTTGCTTTACATAAAATATATCCTGTCACAATTACGCAAGACAATGGGCCGTTAGTAATGTTAATATAAAATTATCTGGAGGGCTGGATATATCGTATTTTCCGGAGTCTAGGTCGCAGGAGCAAAAAACGTCTAATCAAGTAGAAGAAAACATTTATAAGTCGCACTTTTGTATTTGCCATGGCAAAAAATGAAAACAAGAATAATAATTCTTCAGTGCAAATGAGAAAAATATCAAAATTTAAGAGGAAAATAATAGATTGTCCTCCATGTTTGTTTTGGACGACACTTCTTCTGGCACTGTCAGATGAAAAACAGCACCCTCTAGTGGTTGTAAGTGGAAGCAACCGCTAAAGGGCAACTGGTTGCAAGTGGAAAAATAACGAAAATATGGCCCTATTTATGTTTAAAAAAAAAAAGCACAAATAAGTCGCCCCTGAGTATAAGTCGCACCCCTGGCTAAACTATGAAAAAAACAGCAATCTAAAAACTAGAATGGGACGGTTGAGGTGGAGTCGGAGTTGCCACCTGCTAACTGGCAGAAAGTGATGATGACAGCATAGCGCTAAGCTAGCTTTTCCGTTTTCCTCTTTATGGCGTTATTCTTCTTATCTAATCTTCCTTCAAACAACATTAAATTCCTGACACGATGTATAAAAAGATGAGCTGCTGGATGACCTCCATTGTTGTTGCTTTTCAAGTCGGCGTGTTACAATGACACGCTAGCGGTCTACACTCATCATGCGCCGTGAAACCAAACCGCTCAGTGGGAGTGATGTTTCACTGAGTGAAAACGCTCACCAGAATGAACTGGACCGTCCCATAATACTCCTCACCGGATTGGACCGTCAGTGGAAACGAGGTGCAAGTCACTACAGTAGAAATGCTAAAACCAAACTTAAACTAAAACCTCACAAGCTTTTCATGCTGTTTAAGTTGGACTCAACACGTAAACAATCACAGGTTAGGGTGGTGAAAGCTTGGTAACCTTTTGGATTTATCTCAACCAAACATTTCCTGTAGCTACAGATCAAACCTGATCCTGAGGATGTTCTGATCATTTTTACAAAACTGTTTTAGTGAAGGTAAAGTCTTGGGATGTCTGGTGAGAATCACTCTATGCCACAGAATCTCAATCAGGTTAAGGTCAAGACTTTTGAATAGGTTTTTTTTTCTTCTGCACCATTTATTTTTTCAATTTTCAGTTTCAGTTTGTCTAAACCTTTCCTGCAAAATGTCTGAAAAAAAATTAGAAATATAAATTTTTGCATCTCCAAACCATGATGCTTCCCCCACCTCACTTCACAGGTTGGATGGTAAGAATTGCTCTTAAAAAACTATTTTAGTTTCACCTGTCCACAGAATGTTTTTTCTGCCAGTGCTAAAATCAAGGTGTTTTTTTTTTATTTTTAATTTTGTTGCAGTGATATTCCTCTTTAGTTCCCTTCTATGAACTTGTATTTTCTTTTTTTGTTATTAGAGTTCTCAACAAGAATGTTGCAATGAACCAAACATTTTAGCAAGTCATTGTTGCAGTCATGTTTGCAGGACAACCCTCTCTGGGG
>NC_050520.1:30434978-30439125 GCF_002922805.2 Oryzias melastigma | reverse complement strand
TTTTTTTTTTATTTGAATTTTGTTGCAGTGATATTCCTCTTTGGTTCCCTTCTATGAACTTGTTTTTTCATGTTTTGTTATTAGAGTTCTCAACAAGAATGTTGCAATGAACCAAACATTTTAACAAGTCATTGTTGCAGTCATGTTTGCAGGACAACCCTCTCTGGGGAGAGAAGCAACAGCGCTTTCTTCATTTGAAGTCACTCTGTCAGGACTCTATAGATGTTTTTAAGTATAAACATGCTTGTTATGTAAATTGTTATCCATAAAAAGTTATATTAAAATTAACCTTTTAACTGTATCCTAAACTAAGTGATGGAGTGCATTTAAAAAAATGTATAAAAACTTTGTATTTTTCACCCAATACAATAACCAGAAATAAACACGTTTTCATGGATTTCTGCTTCCTTTTGGTGTGGTTCCTAAAAGGGTTTTAATACAGCAAGAAACTGAGGTTTTATTCAGCAATCATCTGTAAGGTGGTTTTATTTTAAACTAAAAATATGGGTCATTGACTGAAACGTTTGCTTACTTGTCACAGAATTCATCCAAGAAACATAAACAGCAAATCGCTGCACTTGAGCTAAATGGTTCATAATAATCACAAACATGACCAGAATATTCTGTTTAAAAGTTTATTTAAGCTGAAAAGTGTAACTATTTTCCTATGAAACCAGGTTTTATGGGGGTTCGGGCCGCTGAGGCCCCCGCCTTCGACTGCCACCCAAAACAGATTGCTCCGACCCTTCTGAGCTCTCCTGCTCGTGGTGGGCCCACTGGAGAGTGTTCCCACGCTACTTCTTCGGGTTTGACCCGACCAGAGCTTGTGGGAGGGGCTCTATCTACCAGGGGTCTCGCCTATAATCCCTAACCCCAGGCCTGGTTCCAGGGTGGGCCCCGGTGACGCCAATCCGGGCGACATAACGGAATCTTTGGTTGAACTTCTCATAAAGGAGTTCTGAACCACTCTTTGTCTGGCTCATCAACAGGGGTGGGGCGCAAAAATTTTGGCCCCCCACCCACACACACAAATTTCACTGCACGCAAAAATATGATAATATATGTTAAAATAAGTATTTATTTAATTTAAATTATCAAGAATTGAAAAATAATCACTTAAAAATTTGTTTTGCATAGTAATACTTGACCCTAGCCAGGACCCAAACCCATGACATCTGCAACGGAAGGCAGCTACGCTAACCACCGAGCTAACATTTGGTATGTTTCTCCCAGCATGGTGGATGTTTGGACAGGCATCTCCAGTGTTTGAGTTTTAAAGGTTTAAAGATTTCTATTAAGGGTTTAAAAAAGGAGAAGAAAAAAAAAAACTACATCGCTGGTCAAATTCTTCTTTTAAGACCAAAAACTATTATTTTTTCCTCCTCTTCTTTTTTGAGCCTAAAGCTGTCCCTGAGGGCTTGTTCTGCTGCAAACAAGTAAAAGTATCTAACCTCTTAGGAACCACAAATATCTTAAAATTAGTATTTTTTTTACTAGCATCAAGCTAATTTGGACTAATATAAATATAATTTCTAAGATTAATTTTCTCAAAATGTTCAAAATTATTATTTAATTAAGGAAAAGTTAAATTTAAGTGAAATGAAAAATCTTAAAACAAGCATTTACATAATTCTACAATAATTCTTCCTATTTAGTAGATTTTATGCCAGAGAATTTCCCGTATTTTAAGAGTTTTGGTACTTAATTATCTCAATAAGATATTAAGGCTTATTACTAAGATTTTATTACCTATTATGAGTAAAAAACATACAACAAAACTAGAATCTCTAGTTACAACAGTAACATTATCTTCATTCAAGCCTGTGACTTTTATGACCAAGATCAATGCAGGAGTTTTGCCTTAATTCAATAATTTCAAGTAACTTAAATTGCTCAGTTAGAAAAGATTATATCTTACCATTGAAAAAAAGCATGTTTATGCTTGTTTTAAGATAGTTCATCTCACTTAGATTTCACTTTTTGCAGCGTTATAATCGATTATTTGTGACATCGAATAAAAGTGATGTCCAAATTTTGAAATACTATTTTTTTATAACTCTCCGTTTGAAGGGCTAAATGTAGGGGAAGGGAGAATGGAAGAATTCTGATTGGGACTACATCTCTCAGCAGGTCTGGGAACATCTGAGTCCCCCAGAGGAGCTGGAGGAAGTGACCGGGGAGAGGGAAGTCTGGACATCTTTGTTTAGACCGCTGCCCTCACAACCCGGTCCTGGATGAGTGGTAGAAGATGAATAGATACTTTAAACTGATGGGATATAACACGTTTTTAAATGTAAGATCTAACACATAAGGACTCTTTACCGGTATATTCATATATCAGATGATAAATGAAACACGAGCTCAATAATTAGAGTCAATCCATCAAAGTTTTCATGCATTTATTGAGGAATCAAGAGAAACTGAAAGATGCGAGTAGTTTTACATGTTCAAGTGTGAGTTTTCTGCTGCCAGTCTCCAGAAAGTCTGAAGATCAGGAGTCGTTCATGTCCAACTGGTGACATTTGCTGTCATCACTTCCTGTCATTAGCTTGAATTAGCAATACAGCAAACGGAAGCAGAACATTCCAAGAAAAAAAGAGGATTTGTTTTCTACTGTTCTGGTATTACAATACACAAGCTAAAGTCCTCTTACAGTATTTTCACAGAACATGTTCCCTTAACCAATCACAAATGGACAATCCTAACTGCTCACAGCTACAGTTCAAACTATTTCCTGGGTTTGACCGAGACTCTGTGAACCTCCATGGGTTACCTGTCACAGTCTAAAAGGCATGCGGATCAGATCAACTCTGACCTGTCCGTGTGGAAGTGCTCCAACTGACGGCCACTGTCCACAGTGTGTCCTTCAGGCTCCCAGCTGCATGCTGGGATAGATTCCAGCCCTGAAGAGTGAAAGCAGGTCCAAGAGACGGATGGAATATGGACAAGCATTGGCTCAATCTACTCTCTGAGCGAGTCAAATAAATACAGGTGCAGCAGCAGAGTGTCCCTTTGTACAGATTTCATACAGCTGGACAGACGTCGCTCAGGCTAATCCTGCTGCTCCGCCTCTCCTTCATTCGGGAGGTTCTGGCCTTCCTGCTGCCAGATGAGTCCTCCGTCCTGGGCCGTGTTGTAGGAGCCACAGCCTGAGCACTTCAGTCCCAACACGTGGAACGGGACTGTGCAGTGGGTTTGGCAATCATGGCAGATAACCTGTGAGAATTCAGAGCAAAAGAAGAACGACTCAAACATTTCTGCAGCTTAAAAATCTACACAAAAAATTCATTCAATTCATTCTGCAGAAAAAAAAGGTTTTCCTGGATCCCTGAAAGCAGAGAACGAAACTCAGAATGTAAACGTTGAGAATCGACTAATATTTTTAGTTTGCACATGCAGCAGAATGGTGCTGCCACAAACGATTATTTTAATAGTCGACTAATTGCAGATTATTTGACTAATCGGGTCATATTCAAACTGGATGTAAAGGACACATCTTAATCATCATTAGCTTTAAAGTAACTAAAAAACTAGATATATAACATTACCTGCTATAATGCTAGTGTGAATGCTGTAAGCTGAATTTGGCTTCCGAAGATGCTAGTGCTGATAGATGAAGATGTTAAAGCTGTGAGCTGAAATCGCTGAAGCTGATAGGTGAAAACGTTGAAGCTCATAACACTGAAACTGATAGCTGAAATCACTGAAGCTAATAGCTGAAATCACTGAAGCTGATAGGTGAAAACGCAAAAGCTAATAGCTAAAATCGCTATAGCTAATAGCTGAAATCACTGATGCTGATATCTGAAAACGTTGAAGCTGATAACACTGAAGCTAATAGCTGAAGTCAGTGAAGCTAACAGCTGAAATCTCTGGAGCTGATAGCTGAAAACGCTGAAGCTGATAGCTGAAGCTGAAAACGCTGAAGCTGAAAATGCTGAAGCTAATAGCTGAAAACATTAAAGCTAATAGCTGAAATATCTGAAGCTGGTAGCTGAAAACACTGAAGCTGTTAGCTGAAAACACTGAAGCTGTTAGCTGAAAACACTGAAGCTGTTAGCTGAAAACGCTGAAGCTGATAGCTGAAAACGCTGAAGCTGATAGCTGAAAACGCTGAAGCTTTATTTATTTATGGGGGTTCCACCGC
>NC_050520.1:30425938-30434928 GCF_002922805.2 Oryzias melastigma | reverse complement strand
GCTGATGCTGACAGCTGAAAACACTGAAGCTAATAGCTGAAATATCTGAAGCTGATAGCTGAAATTACTGAAGTTGAAAACGCTGCAGCTGAAACGCTGAAGCTGATAGCTGAAAATGCTGAAGCTTTATCTATTTATGGGGGTTCCACCGCCTTACTTTGACTGTAGCATCCTGGTACTCAGAGGGCATCGGGGTCTGAGCGATCTCTTTGTCAAGCAGTTTCCAGTGGTACTCCAGGTTCCAGGCAGACTGCATGCACAGAGGGCAGCGGTGCACGCTGAAACAATGGGATGGTAGGACTCTTAAATCACTGAACACCACAAACATCAGGAATACAGAAGATAACATGTAGCATCAATCCTGGTATTTACTTTACTTAAATACTTGGCAGAAGACCAGCTTAGTGAACACAGCTCTGATTGTCTTCACGTTAATAAACAAAAACATTAGAATAAACACTAGCACTGGATTTGATTAGGAATGCAGAAAAATAGACAATAATTTAGGATGAATATATAAAAAGTCAAATGGTCCTAATAGCAGATAAGTATGAAGCTACAGACACAACAGGCATGTGACGTGTTCAAGACTATATGTTCTTAAACACACGCTGTGTTCACACTGGACAAGCCGGGAGGGGCTTCTTCTTCCACTGGGTACTAGCACATTCCCCACCTGCAGTTGGAAGAGGTTTGTTGCAAAATGTTGAAGCGATGCAAATGTCGCTCCAGGCCTTTTCTATTACAGCTCTTTTCCAATACACGAGAGACTTGGTGTCATAATTCAGGCCGGCATAAACTGCAATTATTAATTTGTCCTCCATGGTCAATTTTCAATCTGTTAGGAATAAAAAGGGGCGTCATCTATACGTCAAGGTCAAATCCAGTTTCTCATTGGTCAAACTTTGACCTGGTTTAACTGGGTATTTGAGCTTTGTACATACAGCCTGAAAATGGTCTTCTTTAACAGTTCTGGTATCGCCTGTCCGTCCTGGGATAGGATCTCTCCCTCATGTGGTTTCTTCTTTTTTCCTGACTCAGGTTTTATTTAGGAGTTTTTCCTCACCGGGAAGGAGAGTCTAAGGGCAGGGATAACCAGTTTATTTAGACTTAGTTTTTAATTATTGTTCATATTTTGAAGCCCAATGAGGCGATTTTCTTTGTGATTTTGGGCTATATAAATAAAATTGAAATTGAATTGGTCGTAGAAATTTGCAGAGCTACGCGTTAATGCAGGAGTTTTGAACGCCAAAGCACGAAACGTGTTTTCATAGACCTTCCACTGGAAGTAGCCTCTGAAGGAGAGGTGCTGAGGGCAGAATTCCACGTTTTTGGAAATGCTTTTGTTTTGCAAAAACTCCATTTGGTTTTGTACAAATCCTGAAGTAGAATTTTGACTTGCCCTCAAATGTTAAATTGTTTTTGTTAAAAATAATAATGAAAAAAGATTTAAATGTTATATATTGAATATCTCCAAGGGAATTGGCAAAATTAATAAGGTGCACCACTATTTTTTACTTTTTTCTAGTAAGAACCCAAATTCATAAAGGAAACTTAATTTAAACATGGAAAACCCAAATTTCAACCATTTAAGTTTAAATTGTTTTTATTGTACTCACCCTGTTTTGACCATGTCATCAAAGCAGGTCCTGTAAGGAAGAAGACCAAAGACAACAGGTCAGGATGGAACATAGAATGGTTTTCAACATTCAAGGAACAGAAAGACAAAATCTGCCCAACCTAAAACCACACAGGGTATTCTATCCCTTTATTAAACACAATATGCAAACATTCACAGAGGAAATAACTTATTTTTAAACTGGTCTCTCCATCTGTGGCAGCCATGACCTCAAGACTACAATCACATATCCCAAAATGCCACTGCACGGCGACCTAAAAGCAAGGTTTTTTTTTTAGCAAATTCAGCCGTTGGATGCGTGGCAGCATTTGCAATCGGAAGGTGGCATTCATATTTTCACGCACTGCGCTGTGGCTACAGAAGTTTAAGAAAAAGTTAAAACTTTAAGGTGACACCTGGGCACATCTAGAGGTCACACGTTGGCAGACCAGTGACAGCAGGTGACAGGAAGGCATCAGGATGATAAAGGACTGATAAAATTCTCAAAAGTCCCCAAAATCATCTGACAATCACACTATTTCAGAATGCCACCCTCATGCCCCGTGCTGCCATCCCACTGCCACTGTCTGATTGTTAGATGTCGCAGCATCTGATTTTTCTATACCCTGGAGCTATCAGGTGGTTGGCAGATGGTGGCTCTGGATATGGATGGCTGCCGTCTGTAGACATTTACATATCGTCCAATCAGAGCTGGTGCCGGCTGGCAATCCGGCTGCTACCGCCCTGTGGCCGTCCAGATATCGCCTGATTTTGTAATGGCGTCATCCCAACACCTATCGACTACCGTTAACATTCATGACGGTTAAAACCATTAAAAGCAACAACAACATGAAACCCTGAAGATCCTCCCGATGCCTCTCCATCATGCGATGGTAACTGTATCTGTGAACAAAACCATATCTAACCTATCATTAATAACAATAAAATAAAATGATCTGGAGAGCCGGATAGAATTGCCCACAGGGGGCCGCATCTGGCCCCCGGGCCTTGACTTTGACACATGGTTTAAACAGACTGTGCTGTTCTGTTGTTGCAGGTTATAAGTTCATATCTTCAGTCCAACTGATGCAGATTTGCATAATATCCAAAAGCTTCAGGTATCATTGCTTGCGTCTGTACACAACTCATATTTTTCAAGTTATAAACACAAAGTCTTTGATATACATTATATCCTCAGCACAAATACAGAAAAGACTACATTTTTTCCTGTTTTCTCAAACCAGATAGCAGATTTTAGAAAAGAAAAATGTATTTTGTGGATTTTTTTTTCTTTTAAAAAGGTTTGTTTTAGAGGCTTAAACTCATTGATGTTCTTAGATTATGTGCTTCTAAATATCAAACTTTTTAATTACTGAAATCACTGCACCTTTTCTGCTTCTTAGCAGTAAGCACACGTACACCATAGCAACCAATGAAGGAGAGTCATCTTACTTGTGTAAAAGATGGCCACATGGAAGGACGTGAGCACCGATCCTGGACGTGTGCATATCCTTCTCACACACAGACAGACAAAACGGTTGGGTTCACAATAAAGACGACAACCCAACTTTAGTTCCTAATGTGCGTTAAAGTGTATTACCTCCATGCACACCGGACAGTTCTGCCTCGACACATTTTCAACACACTGGAAACAAACACAAAGTCAGTCAGACAAAGGGATAAGAGGTTCAGAGTGAATCAGAAGAGGGTGGGTAGTCGTGATCACCCTGTGGTTTCCTCTCAGATCCTCGGCTAAACACAAGTTGCATTTGTCACAATGGAAGTACTTCTCACTGGGTCCAATCCTGCAGATACCAAAACACACATTTACTCATCTGTTTGAGGCTGTTTTGACAAAAAAATAAAATAAAAATACACTCAAAATAAAAAGCCAAGGAGAATCCATGATCTGGTAAACCGGTCTTATTATTAGGGGCGTGATGATTGATTTGATCAACTATTTGATTTATATCTTCATTTTTGGTTGACAATACGATTTATGGTCAATATTGGTTCAATCTGAACGAATCAATTCACTGACCTAAAACCGACCCAGGACCTCTATTCTGGCGCCAGTCTCTAATAAACGCCGGCTCTAACAGGCGATCGTTACTTTAGACGTCGGTCTGCAATGGGGCGGGGTTGAGAAAATCAATTGATTTGAATCGATCTAAGCTTAATAGATCAATAATCGATTAATAAACATAGAGACTGATGTAGCACAAAAAGCCAAAGTCCGCTAGCTTGATGCTAACGTTTGAATGGAACAGAGCTGCCACGATTAGTCAATTAATCAACAACTAATCGACTACTGCAATAGTCAACGACTAATTTAATAGTCGATACTTTATATTATATGGAGACAGAGTGTAGTAGTTGAAAGTTATAATGACATTCTGTGAACTTTTTGGACTATTTTGACATTTATTAAAGCTTTTTAGGCTATTTTGGAGTTTAGCTAATATTTCAGCTACATGTTAGCTACTTTAGCTAATTTAGGCTTGTTTCGTTTTTTTTAGGTTAATTTGGCATTTAGCTAATATTTTAGCTGGGTATCATCTTCAGTGATTTCAGCTATCAGTTTCAGTGTTTTTTAGCTATCAATTTCAGCATCTTCAGTGGCCAAATTCAGCTTACAAGATTCACACAGGTAAAGCTATACATCTAGTTTTTAGTTAGTTTAAAGCTAGTGATGGTTAAGATGTGTGCTTTACATCCAGTTTTCATATAGCTGGATTAGTTGACTAATTGGAAAAAACAATCGGTGATGCAGAGTAAAAGTCACAACACCCAAATAATATTTTACTACACTCTACTATCTTTATAAAGATAAGATCACAAATCAGCGATCTTGGACATCGTGAATATTCGTACCTGAATTTTGAGGAGCAGATCGTGACTATCCTAGCACTCGGATATTCGTTACAGCCCTACTCGTGCCGGTGACATCATTTGTCTACAGGTTTGACAACATTAATCATCGAATCATTTAATGTTTTCCATGATGTGACCACGAATGAGGTAAAGAAAAACTTTGGCGGGGCGTCAAAGAGTAAATTTGACGCGTTTCAAAAGACAGACGCAAATCTGACGCGCTAATGGTGTCCGGTGTGAACGCAGCATCAGACAGATCTGGTTGAATCGGAGGAATATAAAGTCTATTTCTCCTGAGATGTTCAGTCGTAGGCCGTAGATGTGTTTGTCATCACTCAGACGTTTACCTGCATATTCCACAGGGCTGACAGTGGTACTGCTTCTTATCCTTGTCAAAAAGATGGCAGATGTCACAGTAGTACTCCCCGAACTGGAACTGGCACTGCTGACATGTTTGTTGGGCCTGGAGGGGCATGTACACACTAATATAGAGGCGGCATACTGCATATAAAGAGGTAAACGTTTTACAGCTGGTGGTTCATTTCCTATAACTGACCTGCTGGAGGGTGTTGCACTTGGAGCACTGCACCTCTCGGACTTTGAAACGATCCATCTGGTGGTTCTCCTGAGCATCATGGCACAGGCGACACACGTACAGCTTCCCACAGCACGGCGCCTGCAGCTCACAAAACAAACATCTTTGTTCAGTGGTGACAATTTCGGAAAAAAGTTAAGTGTTGATGGTCGCACACCACTGACCTAAAGGCAATTTAGACACCATATAAAACATGTTTTTGGACAGCAGGAGGAAGAAAACCCACGCACGCACTGAGAGAACATGCAAACTCCACACAGAAACGACTGTGCTGGGATTCAAACCAGGGCCTTCTTGCTGTGAGGTGAGAGCGCTAACCGCTACCCCACAGTGCCGTCCAAGTATTTTAGTTATTTAGCAAATTCTTTAAGCATGACACTAGGGCTGCCGCAATTAGTCGACTAATCAACTATTAAATTAGTCGCCGACTAATTTAATAGTTGATAAGTCGTTATTTATATATTATTTGGAGTCAGAGTGTAGTAAAGTTGAACAAAGTTGCACAAAATGCACTTTTAATATATTAGAGTCAGTGAGACCAGAACTTCCTCTTTAGTGAACATTAGTTCCTTGTTTCCTATCTGACTTCATTTAATTCTCCTACTCCTCTCTGTACGTTTTTTGATATGTAAAAACTAAGACCAGGAATCGCTAAAGTAAATAAATAAATAAATTAATCAATCGTGATTAATCTGTATAATTTTTTTTAGTCTCAGTATTTGCAGACCACCTATTATCTGTGAATAATCACAATATGAAATCCCACACCAAGCTCTACATTTAGAACATTTATTTTAATTACTGCTGTCAATCAATTCCAAAAAATATATGATTAATCGCACTTTTGTGTTGGGATTAATCACGATAAATCACAATGTTTTATCAGGCAAAATTTATTTGTACAATATGGCATCGGACCACGGATCAAATTGTCATTTTTTGTGAAAAAGTGATCTAAACCACAAAAATAGCAAGAGATAAAGTTCTAAAAACTGATTGAATATTTATTGACCATGGTATAAATCGGATGATACCCTACAAAATGTTTTAACGCATGCCATGGAAGCCTGAACCGCTGAGTTAAAGTAAAATTAATTAACTTAATTTAAGTTGATATATATTAATGAAATAATGCTTTTTTATTAATCGCATGCCTTAATGTTCACAGTTCTAGTAAAAACTCAATCACACTTTTAGCGATTTCAGTAATCTTGGTATCAAAACTTCAGCTTATTTAGGACATTACTGCTTGTATTATTGGTGTCATATAAATTATAGTTTTTGACATACTGAGCCAAATATGCCCCATAGGAAATGCATGAGAAAGTCTTTAAATTT
Source organism: Oryzias melastigma (assembly GCF_002922805.2). Taxonomy (NCBI): domain Eukaryota; kingdom Metazoa; phylum Chordata; class Actinopteri; order Beloniformes; family Adrianichthyidae; genus Oryzias; species Oryzias melastigma. The sequence goes on along the minus strand of NC_050520.1, from coordinate 30,428,503 downwards.
CAAATTTTTAGGTAAATTAGCAACAAGCCTTTAAATGTATTCACGAGCTATGTTTTCATCTTTTAGTAATTTAAAAAAAGGAAATTAGCTATTATTTTAGCAAAATGCAAACGTTTTCAGCAATTTTTCTATCTACTGTGTGGTTTTTAGACTAGTTTTCAGTTTAGCTTCTATTTTAGCAACGAGCTAACGAATGTCAACAAATGTTGAATTTTGAAAGTCTGACGATATCATCAGATCGGGAGCAAAAGCAGCTAGTCGCCAAAGTAAAAAATAATGTAGATAATCTTATTTTTTCCTTTTTCATTCAAGTCATTTAACTTTTAAGTCCCGCCAATCTCTTAAAGTAGACATAAAACAGCCTCATCTGTCACAACATGATAGTTATGTAACGCTCCGGACGAGCGTTTACTGCACCGCAGAGCGCCCTCCGCTCCGTCCTTTGTTTCCTTTATGGTTAGCATGTAGCTTTACTTCCGCCAAGGCTGAAACATTCAAGGTACTCACTTTTAACAAACAGCCGCGCACATAATGCTCACAACCGACAAGAGAAGCCATGCTGTCTTCTGACCCGGGCTTCTCGAAGAAGAAGTGTGCCACGAAGGCTGCTTGATTCGCTTCGTCTGATTTAGGTCTTGATATGGTGAACGGACGGCGTCGACAACCCTCTAGCGCCACCCTCTGAGCGGGAGTTGCATTACAACTGCCGATTTTTAAAAAGCAGCCAAACCCTAAGTCAACCTTTTTTGTCTGTTGACCTCTATAAATGGTGCTTTAAAAGCGATGTCTGTTTGTCATTGCCATTATTTTCTACAATTTAAAATAAAGTTGTTTAACTCCTGAAAATGTGGTTTAAAATGGTCAATTTGGTGCCCCCTACAGGCTGAAACGAAGCATTACAGTTGAATTTTGTTGAGTTTTCGGTCAATTGGTTCAAGTCCAAGAAGTATAGAGAGAAACGAGTATCAGCCCGTTTTACACATGCATAATTCTTAATTTATGCGTACATAATTCTTGGTTTGCGTATAACTTTGGATTTGTGCATGCCTAATTCATGATTTGTCACTCATACAATGCATTTTGTGCATAAGTACAAACATTCCAAAATAAAATAAATGCAAAATACAATTTACACATGCACAAATTAAAATTACAACACCTTAAGACTAATTGCACACACAAATATTTAAAAATTACACACAAAGCACTTTTATGCACTCAGAAAACATCCGTAACGCACAAATCTGTGGTGAGACTTATTCCACGTCTCAGAGATTGGTCTCTAAGTGATGCATTCAAGTACTACTAGAAGGCTCAGTCTTCATAGTTTTTTTTTATCAGCTGCTTTGAGCTTAGATTGTAAATAATATCTGGTAAAAACTCAACATTTTGCCACTTTCTTAGACTGATATGCCCAATAACTAATAAAAAAAAAGTTTGAACAAGCTTTTTAAGAACATTTATCCCTTTAAAAAAGACAAATATTTCCTAGAACTGATTGGCTTGTTTCTGCAGCCCTGCCTCTGAAAGGAGGTGTCGAGGACGTGTCGGAGGCACCTCCTCCAAGGCTGTCCCAAGAGCTGGTCACAGTCACGGGGATAGGAAGCAGCGCTTTACCCTTCTAAACACACACATCGAAGGGCCGGTGGGATGATGAAACCTTTCCAATCTGTGGGTGTTTAGAAGGGCCTCGTGCTGCCACCGCCACAGGCCGCCAACCTTTATACAGTCAATTTACAGAGTTCTGGCAGCACCAGCCCGCTACGACCTGCGTGTGTTTAGAAGGGTCCGGTACCGCCTGCTGTCCATGCGACTGTGACCAGCTCTTGGGACAGAGCACGGTCTTATAGGCACTTTCAGAGGCGAAGCTGCAGAAAGGAGGCAATCAGTGGGAAATATTTGTATTTTTAAAGGGATAAATGTTCTTAAAGCACTTATTTAGACTTTTTTATATTAATTATCGGGCATATCTGTTTAAGAAAGTGGGAAAATCTAAAGTTTTACCAGATATTATTTAGAATCTAAGTTAAAAATAACTGATAAGAAAACTCTGACGACCGAGCATTCTAGAGGTTTTTGAACACATCACTCACTGATGAATCTCTGAGATGTGAAATAAGTCTCACCACAGATTTGTGCGTAACTGAGGTTTTGTGTGTGTGTAACAAATGGTTTGTACATTACTTTTAAAGATTTATGTGTGTAATTAGTTTGTGTTGTAATTTTAATTTGTGCAGGTGTAAATTGTATTCTTTATTAATTAAAATCTTGTAATTTTGTACTTATGCACAAATTTATATGAGTTACAAATCAAGAATTTTGCATGCACAAATCCAAAGTTATGCACAAATCAGTGTAGCAGTCAAGGCCCCCAAATGGAACAATTTGTGTTTCCAGACCCTGGAACAAGAATTCACTCCCTAAGTAACTGACTAATTAAAGTGTCGACTCCCCGTCCCCTCCAAGAAACCATTTGCCTTAAAACCCTGGAAGATAACATTCACATCCCGGTACAGGTGTCATAAAACTCCTCTCTGGAGAGCAGGAGGGCTGCATCTGGAGCCA
>NC_050520.1:30420622-30424986 GCF_002922805.2 Oryzias melastigma | reverse complement strand
TTCGTTGGATCGAACGGAACCAGACCTCCAGACCACTCGGTGAGGGGTCTCCTGCTCCAAAAAGTTGCTGTTTTGTGGTCAGAGTTAGTTGTCTGCTCATTCAGAATCTTAGATGCTAAATTCCTCCTTTTCACATTATAAACACCTCCTCTCTGCTCTCCTAAAAGGTTTATTCCATCTTAGAACATACATTTACACACACACATCCTCAGCCTAATTTACATAATTTTACTTTGTTTTATTCTTTATTTTATCTTTCTTTATTATTTTTGCTAGTTACTGAAAGTTTGCTTCTATCTTTTACCTCTGAAAGTTATAATCAATTCTGTGCTTTTATACTCAATAATCCTGTTGTTAATCCAATTTTATACAATAAATAATCATTGATGTACCGTCGTTGTTTTGTCTCTTAATTTTCTAAAGTTCATTGAAGACGTCCCTTCAAAGAGTAAAGACACTTACTACTGAAGTGAGAGACTGATTAATTATTACTTATTGATTAGAAGTAGCAGATGATCATTAATGAGTAATATTTTCCTTCATTACGAAGGTGGTGCCCCGAGGTTAATTTGATACAATTTTCAATTAATAAAATTAATAACTTCAATTAGATTTGGAGTTATTAATATTTCATATTCACTCTAAAATGCTACATCAGGAATTATGCACGCAATAAATTGGGGTGATACTTATTTTTCTCCATAAAGAAGTTTCATGTCATCATGCTCTGAGCTCCAGTATAAAGCCCTGCCCCTTCTGTATTGATTAACTATTTTCCTATCTGTCAAAATGTTCAATAAAGTTTGTAAAAAAATAAAAAATAAAAAATCACCTACCTTTGAGCACATGACACACTCAAGAGTTGAAGCTCACTATGCGACCGTCTGAGCTCTCACCACGACACCAAGAGTGGCGGAGGCCATCCCGTCGCGAAGAGAGTGGCGATGCAGAGAATAGTGGAGCTCATTTAGCGATGTTGATGCAGAGAGTGGTGGAGGTCGCTCCGCTAAACTGAGAACGGAAGGGCTTCCTTGCTCACTAAACCGGAGCTTGAAAAGTTGACTGACCAGCAGACAGAGAGCCGCTGTGGGCTGGGGAGGCAGCCTGCTGGGCCTCCTGAACTTTGATTATTTTTTTCATTTATTTTCATCAAGGCAAAAATTAAAATATCCTTTAGATACCTCAAGCTAAACTCGCTGTCAATCATAGATCCAAGCCACACCTCCTCCACTCAGCCCACCTCTCTTAGCCCCACCCCCTTTTTTGCATTTTTCTAATTTGGGCTGAGAGTGGTCAGCCTCTAACTGTCCTGTTTGGTGACCCTTTAAATCGAGTTGCACGGACCATGAGTCTCTGTTCCAGAGTTCAGTGATCTGTAGAATGTAAACCACCAAAGATTTACCTAATATGAGGAAAATCATATGTGTCTTCCATCTTTTTAAGAGGGAGAACCTGCACTATTGGTGGATGAATAAGCATTTTTTTCCCCACTGTAGGTCTACAACCAAGGCAGAATGAAGATTTGCAAGGGTCCCTGAGTACTTAATTTAGGCCAAGGAGCCCCTTTATCAACATGTTACACTTTTATTCTCGCCACTTTTATTCTTGCCCTCTGAAGCACTTCTTAAGTAAATACTTGAGACGTGGATGCTGGTAAAATGTAAATTAAAACACTTAAAGGAACAAACCAAAGTGAGCAATGAAGGTGCTCATCTAAACATCTCCTTTGAAATATAAGACTATGGCCAAAATGTCATTCTAGGTTAGTAATGACCACAGGATCAAGATGTGAACAATTTTTTTTTATTGGGTCCCAAAATCCCTAGCGGCAACCCTGCTTGAAGGGATCGCCCGAGCGTTGGATTACTGCCTCACGAAGCAGCCGACGGGGATTAACTCTTGGTGGAGACAGGTGGAAGTGGAATCATGGCGCCGGGGACAGTGCCATGGCTCAGGCAAATGGTGTGCTCCAGTCAAGTTCCTGTGAGGCGTGTTGAGTTGAATCTGTTCCATTAGGCAAAAGCTAAATAGTTGTAACCAGGGAGAAATACATTTTTATTGTGATAAATCTGGTGTTGCCTTACATTTTGTTCAAACAGAGCAACAGAACAGGTTTATCTCAACAACCTAAAATCAATTCCTCCGTCTATCTTCTGAACCGGCTGAATCCCTTTTGAGGTAAGAGGGTTGCTGGAGCCAGTCCCAGATACTTTTGGGCAAAGTCAGGGTCCATCTTGGTCTCTGGTCTGGTTAAGGGTCACACAATCAAACGCACACTCACATACACACATAAATACTCTTCAGAATGTATGAAGCATGTTTTTGACTGTGACAGGAAACCAGAATATCTAGAGAAACTCCACACAGAAAAGTCCCAGGTGGGAGTTGAACAAGAGATTACTGTGAGTTGAGTGTGCTAACCACTACAACATTGTGCACAAATTAAAATTAAACACAATGTAATTTGATCCTTTTTAAAGTCTTTTTCGTCTGTTTAGATCAGGGGTCTGCAACTTGACGCTCTGGAATCTCATGTATCTCTTTTATCCCTAAATTGCAGCTCTTTAGCACTAAAGAAAAATTCAAATTTTTTGATTCAATAATTGTAGTTTATTTAAATTTGTATTTGTTGAGTTTTATCATCTGTGTAATTAACTCTTCCTATTTCCGACCGTTGGCCCTCCTTTTGAGCATCTTCTTATTGATTGTGTGGGCCATTTGCCACGTTCTGAGTCGGGTGCTTGTTATCTGTTGACCATGATGTGTCTGAACACGAGGTATCCTGCATATCCTTTGTGGAGTATTACAGCTAAAGCTGTGTTGCGTGCGTTATCTCTGTTCATTTCTGTTTTTGGTGTTCCACGGGTAATTCAGTCAGATCGGAGCTCTAACTTTTGTTCTAATCTGTTTACTCAGGTTTTGGCTCAGCTTAGAGTGAAGAAAAACCTTTCTGCTGCTTACCATCCTCAAAGTCAGGGTGCTCTGGAGAGATTTCATCAGACACTGAAATCAATGTTGCATGTTTTTTATGTTCAGTTAAAAGGTGACTGGGAGGATGTCCTACCTTGGATGATGCTGGCTGCTCGAGAGGTGGTTCAGGAGTCTACTGGATTCAGTCCAAATGATTTGGTCTTTGGTCATACTGTCAGGGGTACTCTTGCGGGATTCTGTGTCTGACCGCAATCCCCCTCAGAACTTGTTGGACTATGTAAATGGTTTTCAGGACAGGCTTTTTATGGCTAGGGCTTTGGCTAGGAAACGACCACGATTTACTCAGTCTAAGATGAAGTCTAGATTTGACATGGCTGCTGAACGCCGTGAGTTTCTTCCAGGTGACCAGGTGTTGTGCCGCCGCCTATACCGGAACTGCTCAAATGTGGAAGCTTTGGCTCCTCTCTTTGACGTTTCTTCATGGGTGAGACTTCCGTGAGGTGGCCTACTGCGATTTACTTAGTTGTTACCCTTAGAAAACCTCAGTAAGGACTTACAAGGCACTTGGGAAAGATCCACACTAGGTCTGCCTACCAACTACAGTGTGTTCATTTGTTGTGGGATAGGGAACATATAAGACAACCACCTAAATGTTCACGACAGTTAGGACCCAAAATCTGCAAATAGGAATTAGGTTTCCCTGTCAGACCCTCTCACTTGGCTTTCAGGAACTTGAGGATTATCCCTATATATGATACACAGATCCCCTGTACACAAAAGAGATAGCATTTGAATTTTTGTCTAGTTTTGTGGGCATCTGGAGCTTACCTGGTGTCTGTGAAGGTGTCGCCAATGAGGGAAATCAGACAAAGGAAAAGACAGATAATCTTGGGTATATCAACCCGTTTATTTAAGAACAGAGGCAAAATATAAACGTAATATTTTTCTCCTTTATGTACCCGAAGGCGGATGTGGAGTCCCTATAGAACTTCCCTCTAGGGTGTGTAAACCTTTATTTAATCGATGTTTTTACCCGAATGGGTTCCTGCGATATGGGACGGCAAGTATATGAAATATCTAATCAATGTTTTTTAAGCTGAATGGGTTTCTGCGATACGGGACGGCAAGTATATCAGATATCTAATCGATGTTTTTTTACCTGAATGGGTTCCCGGGGTATGGGATGAAAGATCTAAGATAGATCTTCAATCGAAGTAGTGACAAAGAGTCTGAGTCTGAAGCAAAGAGGTGCTGGTTATATCTTCTTCTTCTTCTCCTTCCTGTTGCTGAGGTTCTCTTTTTTTCTTCGTGTGGTTTTGCGGAGGCGTAAGCAGAACATCCTGTCATCTTGGAAATGTCGTGCAATGTCTATACTTAGAAGCAGAAAAAAATGCCATCCCTGGGGGGGCGGGGTGGGGGGGGGGACCTTGGCC
>NC_050520.1:30419862-30420533 GCF_002922805.2 Oryzias melastigma | reverse complement strand
AGGGGATCAATCTACATCGGAGCCTGGGGGTGTCCAGGTCTCAGTGGTGCAGGTTCCGGTCCTTGCTCTCGAGAACTGGGCCTCTCCAGGAACTCCACCAGGGAGTGTGCCTGGTGGGGCCTTGGTTACACCACTCCTCCGAGGCCTCCATTTTTCTTGGGTTCCCCTCTCCTCGGCGGGGGTGGACGGCCCATTACTTGCTCCCCCCGGACCTCCCGCGGCGGGGGCGGGCGGTTGTCTGGAGCATGGGGGTGTCCAGGTCTCAGTGGTGCGGGTTCCGGGTCTTGCTCTCGAGAACTGAGCCTCTGCAAGAACTCCACCAGGGGGTGTGCCTGGTGGGGCCTTGGTTGCACCACTACTCCGGGGTCGCCATTTCTCTTGGGTGCCCCTCTCCTCGGCGGGGGTGGACGGCCCCTTCCTTGCTCCTCCCTGGACCTCTCGCGGCAGGGGCGGGCAGTTGTCTGGAGCATGGGGGTGTCCAGGTCTCAGTGGTGCGTGTTCAGGTCCTTGTTCTCGAGAACCGGGCCTCTCCAAGAACTCCACCATGGGGTGGGCCTGGTCGGCCCTGGTTACATCACGGTACACACGGCCCCTTCCTTGCTCCCCCCTGGTTCACCCGCGGCGGGGCGGGTGGTTGTCTGGAGCATGGGGGTGGGTCTCCCTTGGGGGGC
>NC_050520.1:30416836-30419762 GCF_002922805.2 Oryzias melastigma | reverse complement strand
TGCTCTTGGCTCTCGTGAGTTTCTTCCCGGGGCAGAAATTGTACACTCCATTTGATGCAGCCATAAGTGTCCTGCATTGCTGCTCTCTCTTCTGGTGAGATTTCATCTGTGTGGTCTGACTCATCTGTTTGATGTTTTCTCTTTCTGATTTTGGGTGTTGAAGAGCGCCTTGCGTTTTCTATTCTGTATTGCAACTGTTTGGCCAGAGAATAGTAGCCTGTTCCAACAACATCGCCCTCTATTACATCTTGCAAAGAATTTGGATATTTTGCTACCATTTTTCTTGCAACATCAGTTGAGTGCTTTTTACCTACATGAGGGTATTTTTCTGTCATGGCAGTCGCAACAATTCGGATCATTTGTTTCCTCAGTTTTGGGCCCGGTCTTTTTCCCCTTTCCAGAGCATCAATCAATTCTTCCGGAAATTTACTCCATGGAACTTCGAAGTTGCCATCCCATTGTGTGTCAATTCCCGGGCCGCTGGCCGAAGTTGATGAAGAACTTTGAGGTGAAATGGAGAGCGGTGATAGTGATCGGGTTGGCAAGGATTTCACAGAAGATGATGAGCTGTTCTCAGGAGTTTGGTCTATAAAAAGAGACAAATTGTACATTTCAAAATGTACAATAATTCACAATGTCTGTTTCTGCTTTTATAATGAATAGATTGCATATTTTATATGCTGAAAAAAATATTGTTCTTACTTACATTTCTGTTTCCAAACTGAAAGAAGCCTTCTAGCTTGGACTGGTCTTAACGCTGTCAGCAAATCAGCTTCTGTCACAAAACGAAGATCATAGAAAGATCTCAACTCCAATGGACTGCAAGTGCTCTACCAGTATGTCTTTGTTTACTGCTGGAAGTTCAGGTAGGACTTCCATGATGGCAACATCTAGGAAGGCCTGATCTGAGTCAGTCATGTTTGCAAAGAAGAAAGGCCACCTACAAACAAAAAATAAATATACCGTACATATACACGACTGTGCATCATGAAACTACGGTGGCCCTGAAGTGCAAATCATTTTACCAAACAACTTGATGCAAAAACATTTTAAATATATCTAATAAAAGCGCAACAAAAAATTAAAAAGCAACATTACATTTAAGAAATCAAAACTAGATTTCAAAAACAAAAAGTAAACAAAACATTCCAAATATAAAATGAAAAGAATTGAAAAATCACAACAAATTAAAAAGAGAAANCTGGAAGTTCAGGTAGGACTTCCATGATGGCAACATCTAGGAAGGTCTGGTCTGAGTCAGTCATGTTTGCAAAGAAGAAAGGCCACCTATAAACAAAAAATAAATATACCGTACATATACACGACTGTGCATCATGAAACTACGGTGGCCCTGAAGTGCAAATCATTTTACCAAATAACTTGATGCAAAAACATTTTAAATATATCTAATAAAAGCGCAACAAAAAATTAAAAAGCAACATTACGGGGCTTCCGGTGACGTCATGACAAAGGACGCAGCTTGATTTCGACGCTCCGGGGAAAATACCTCAAAACTAGCCTAAAGAAAGAGAATCTGCATACACTTTGCCAAAAATTAACAAAAAAGTAAGCTTAAATGTCTAGTCAAAGAAAACTAGAGACCAGATCTTCCCGAAAAGAGGAAAAACGCGAGCATTTTGACGAAACGGACATGGACGAACCGGAAGAAAACATGGCGACAATGCTAGCAATGCTAAAAAGTTTCAGAAAGGAGCATGCAGATGCGTGTAAAGAAACCAAAAATACTTTGGCAAGGCTGGAATCCACCATGAAAGATGTCGCGGAACGTACGACGATACTTGAACAACAAATGGCGGACACGCATCAAAGAGTAAGTGANTGTTTCTGGGATCTAGTTTTGATTTCTTAGATGTAATGTTGCTTTTTAAATCTTTGTTGCGCTTTTTTGGTGATATTTAAATTGCTTTTGTGTCAAGTTATTTGGTAATGTGATTTGAACTTCAGGGCCACCGCAGGAAACGCTGAAGTTCACACTAAATACACACACTACAGTAAGACATAAATGAGCTAAACTTGGGTTTTATTTTGACACAATACTGTGTTTCAGTGGGATGACTTGGTATCCATCAAGTATATATGATACTAAAGGATAGAAATCAGCCAAGTCATTAATGTTAACACACTCCAACTTATGACTATCCTTTGTCACGGAATACATATGGTATTCTGAGAGGCAGATGCCTTTGTGAATATTCATCAGAACATACACAGATGTGTCATTTTGAATCAAAATCAGTAGGAGTTCACCAAACTCCATTTGATCATCATTACTGTACACAAGAAACTGTCCTTTTTTATATGCAGTGCCTTTGAACTGAACGTCTGTCATAACTGTGGTGTTATTTTCTGAAAATGCAAACTCTTTCACTGCATGTTTAATAGCGTCACTGTAAAGGTTGGAGAAAAATGTACAGCTGTCTTTCACTTGCAGTAATTTACTGCATTCTTGGCCAGCTAAAAGGTATGCCTGATACATCTGGTGACGCTCTGACAAAGTCTTACAAATGTTTTTGAAGTTTTTTAAGTGCCTAGCACATCTTTTGAAATAACTGTGCTTACTTTCAAACCTAAGTGTCCATAACCTCATCAATGGACCAAATTTCAAAAACAGTGCTGGGTAATGCCGCAAGAAATGGTGCTTGGGCTTGAGTTGAGTTTCAGGAAACAGCATCTTTCTCAACTCCAAATATTCTTGGATCAAAATGTCAAGATATGCTATTTGGGACAAGGAAATCTTCTGAGCACAAATAAGATCGACAATATCTTTCAGCTGAAGAGCTAACTGCCATACTTCATCCTCGTGGTTTTGTACTTTGTCACCAATCAAAACTGGGAGCAATCTTAAGAGGTTCCAGTTTTGAACTGCTTGCCCTGATAACCTGGCTCCATCAGGGTTGACAGCACA
>NC_050520.1:30414547-30415863 GCF_002922805.2 Oryzias melastigma | reverse complement strand
CCTTAAACGCTGAATATGTTGTAAATGTTTGACCACAGTTGGCGCCAAGACATTTAAACATACATCGAGGTTCATTTCTGTGCACTTTGCAGTGGAGCACGTAGCCTTTTAATGTGCTTGTTTGCTTTTCACAAAATACACCAGGAATCATCTTTTTTTTTTAAGAGTTAGAATAGTTAGAAAGTAAATTTGAACAGAACCTTACCTTACGAACGTAACTTTTCTCGTCAAACAGCCACAGACGCTCCAAAAAAAGAAAAAGAAAGTCCTTTCAAGTTGTTTGTGTTTTAAAACGGTAAAACGACAAAACGTTCAAGAGGCTTCTTGCTAGCTCCCGTTTATCCCGCTCTCAGCAACGCGCTGCTCTCGGTTGGTCGTTACTGACGCAACCTGCTCCAAAAAGTAAAACAAAAAAAAGAAAGAAAAAAAAAGGGGGGGGGGGTCTTGATTTTTTTTGTTTTTTTAATAAGGACAAACCGTTCTAGAAGTTTCTTGCTAGCTGTGTGAAAATTATGTTTTTGCACGTTTGATTAAAAACAATTTTGAATTATGTCATGAGGCATTCAAGATTAGCTCAGTAATTAAGCATTAGGTGAAGGTCAGAGAAATTATGATGTGTTCATGTAGTCTTTTAAATTGTTGTTAATCTTTGAAAAACTGAAGTTTAAAACACCATTTACACAATCAATGAGGGTGTACTAGGGAAAACAATGCAAATAAACATTTTTTTGTGAAAACATTTTTATTGCATTTGTGCAGAAGTTTTTTTTTTAAGGAGGGTTTGTTAAGGACAAGCAACTGTGTTTGTTGCAAGTGTGTTCTTTATAAATACAAACAGAATTTTATTTAAAAACTTTTTCAAATCATGGGGATCAAGAGTCTGTTGCGAAATAAATAGTCATCTGCATTATAATGACATCAATATCGTCGGAAAATTGGATTATTAAGGTGTTATTCGGAAAGAAAAGTTTTTTAACCAAACCCATAAAAAACTGCAGAATAAATTGATTTTACAACATTTACATTTCAAACTAATTTGTTCTGTTATCAGTATTACAGCATTTCACTGTTTCTGTAACCATTATTGTAGTTTTAACCAATATATTTGTTCATAACTACAAATTATTGTCATAGTTATAACAAAAAAATACTGTCAAATAATTTACAAAGGTTGTTATTTAAACAAAAATTGTCTGTTTTATTGTTTACAATACAATTCTGTGGCTAATTTACATAGCTTTTCTGTAAAATTTACAGTCTTTTTTTACAGTGAAGGCTAGAAGTTTAGGAGCAGGGTTCAAGTTGTTCTATCATGG
>NC_050520.1:30399507-30401048 GCF_002922805.2 Oryzias melastigma | reverse complement strand
TATTGGTTTTGATGCTGCAGGTGGAGCCAAGTTAAATTGGTGCCTGCCGCCATAAACTTAGAAGTACAATGAACACAAACAAATGACAATTTCATCCAACTGGCTGTAAACACAGCAATGTGGAACCAGTTTGTAAAATATGCCCGAGCTAAGCAAAATGATGCACTCAATCTAATTGCATGTTATGGTGAAAATTCTTTTTTTCTGAACACTCAGAGCAATCGGTGATCGCAGTGAAGCAAAATCCAATTTCATACCTTTGTATGAAACACTTGCAGACACAGAATTATTGTTTATCTTCAACAGTGTTAGATTTTTGTCAGGGATATACTTGTGGATAACAGTGGTTTCATTAGTCTCGTAGTTGCCACTGACATGCAGTGACAATTCAGATTTTGACAACAATAGAACAAAAAAAAATGATGTTTTGTCCTTTTTGTATATTTAATTATACTACAAGAAAAGAAGATGAAAAATATGGCCATTTAAAAAAAAAAACATCTTTAAAGCACCTAAAATGTGTTTGCACAACTTAAATAACAAGTTCAAATTAGAAAACATTTGTGAAATAGGCAATGCTGAAGCTGCAACAAAGACCTGCTCAACACCAATAGGAAAACAGACGAGTTCTCACTTTAGAAAATGTGTTCAAATGTCAGAGGAATGTGAAGGAAAACCAGATCATGATGCTCTCATTGGAANTACTGTCATAAGTAGCTTACAAATTGCTTATTAAGTATTTATAAGTATATAATTAATTGGATTGACATCATGCCATAATTTAGATAATGGTGTAATAAGCAGCTTATTAATATCTTTGTAAGTGCATATAAGCAAATTATAAGCATCTTACTAATGCTTATTAATATCTTATTAATACTTAACAAGCACACCTTAATATAAAGCGTTACCCAGTTATTTTATTTTCTCGTTTATTCTTCCTTTGATTATTAATTTGGGCTGTTTTTGTAAAAAAAAAAAAAAAAAAGGTTTGTTTCCCACTAAAGCCTGTGAGGTAAAGACGTCTACCAAGACCAGGGACTAAAGACTGTGACCTATAAATAAACATATTTTCTTTGTAAAGCCTGTGAGTAAATACAAGACCAGGGGAAAGAATTACCTTTGTGAGTGAACACGAGAACAACGCAAAAAATCTGTTTGGAGTGAACACGAGACCAAAGGTTGTGAGTTTATTTTGGAAGACCAGTAGACTGTGACCTATAATTAAACGAGACCAACGCAAAGTTTGCCTGTGTGTGAGATCTACGGCGAAATCGAAGGAGTTTTCTGTGAATTTGATACGTTTCTTATCAGGTGAGACCAGACCGAAGGTTGTGAGTTTATTATACGGGAGACCAGTAAACATGGGAAACGTGGAAAGTGGAGAATCCTCGAGTGGATTCCAAGTTAATAATGTTTATGAAAGAAAAATATATGGTTTTGAATATTGTGAAGTTTAAACAGGGAAATCTTTGAGAACCAGAGCAGATCGGGTCTAACAGCAGCATCTGATTAGACAAATAGGAAATGTTAGTCATATT
>NC_050520.1:30394786-30399443 GCF_002922805.2 Oryzias melastigma | reverse complement strand
CAGCAGCAATCAGACAGTGAGGGTGGCTACCAACAGAGAAATGTGTAAGAAAGCAGGAACTACTTCTTTTCCTCTCTGTCCTCTGCAGACTTCATGGGGAACCAGAGTCGACCTGTCGAGTGGATTCCATCCCTCCACCCTCCCAACCTAACCCCTTGCCCTTAAATGGAGCCAGAATCCCAGCTCCTCCATTCAACCTCCTCCTCACTCCTCTCTAAGCAGCAGAAATGCGGGTCAGCACCCTCCCATCTGCATCAAGCTGAAGCAGAAGCTGTCATCCACTCATCCACTGAGACTGAATCTCCTAAGGTATTCAGTCTGGGTCCAACATCAACCTTTTCACCCATGAGACTGAGAAGTGGACGAGCAGCATCAGTGGCCCAAAGTGCTATCCTGCAGCTCCCTGTGGTGCAAGATGCAGATAACCTCATTCTAGCGTCCAAACACCTCCTGACCCCCGAGAGAGAAGGAGCAGCCATGGCAAAGGAGATTGAATGACTTTGGGACAGAACAGGCTGACAGAGTCTACAACATGTGGCTGACTGACCTCTGACCTGCCATGAATGAAAGCTTCCCTTCCACATGTGATCTGTCAAAGCTCAACGACTGCACTAGAAGGAAGATTGCCTCCATATGAAGCACTGATGAAGAGTCGCTTCCTGGATGGGTTCTGCTCATCTCTCACAGAAGCCCCAAAGATGTCCTGGGTGGACTGGACTGACATCCGTCTGAATGGCTGATGTGCTCCGACACGTCTGTCACCAACAAACCAGGCCAGATGAAATGCAGCAATGACAAAAGAAAAAAGATGACCCTCTACACCGCGCACAGCCCCCCCTTTTCCAGCATGCTGCTGCAGACGACCCTCAGCTAAAAGCAGTGGCGGGCCGTCAAGGCCTGCAAGGCCTTCTCTGCTGGCCTAAAAATATCTGAATCACAGACTGATATTAATTATTATTTATTTCCGTGAATACGTATTCTATAATTCCAAATGCTCTGTCTTCGTCCTTTCATTGCTGTCTCCCTGGTTGCGCCGCTTCCAGACGTGTATTTTCCTATTTAAGCATTAACCAATCACATTGCAGCACCATTTGTTGCTAGGGTCAAAGAAATCTGCCCGGAGGCCTTCACAATCAGTTCAGCGGGCCCTGTAGCATAAAATAATTGTCGACCAAACTGTTTCTTCAACCAATCAGATCTGGAGGAGACCACGTGATAGGCCAGCTAGCTGGCCTACGGAAACGTCAGGATTTTCACGCGCTGTGATTGGATAATCGGAGAGTGTACTAGGAAGACCTGGTAAACTGAATCTGTAGCGACCTGCACAGGCAAATATATCGAATTTACTAGCTGGTTTGTCAATCCACAATGGCTGAAGGAGGAGAAGAAATGGATTTGGTTGCAGACTTACTGTCAAAGCCATTTTCAAGACGGACTTTTAAAGAAAAGCTGGACATTGTTAAGCGGGGTCGGGCAACTCTGAAGCTAGCAAGCCTGTCACAACCAGGAAAAGGACTTGTCCGCCACTTTCAGTCCACTAACTACGAGCGGTACTCTTGGCTCACAGGCTCCGAGGAACGCTCTAAATTGTATTGCTGGGAGTGCTTGTTATTTGCCTCTGATCGGCATGGTGTTTGGAGCCACACTGGATTTGTGAATTTGTCTTGCCTTACCAAGGCAGCAGCGAGGCATCAAAGCACCGCCGGACATTTACAAGCAACGGTGCTCTCCAAAACTTTTGGGGAACCCAGAGTGGATCTACAGCTGAGCGAGCAAGTGCGCAGGGAAACGGAGCTCCATAACGAAAAGGTGAAGAAAAACAGGGAAATCTTGAAAAAACTGTTAGACTGTGTCATTTTTTTGGGCAAGCAGGAACTTTCATTTCGGGGGCACGATGAAAGCGCTGGATCCACAAACAGAGGAAACTACGTGGAGCTTCTTTCTCTCATCGCTGAGAGCGACCCGGATTTACATTACCACCTGTCCACTAATAAAGTGTTTAGTGGGACGTCGGGCAAAATACAGAACGACCTGATCAGTGCTGTTGCTGAAGTGATGGAGGAGGAGATCAGAAGGGAAGTTAATAAAGCTCTGTTTGTCTCTGTTATGGTGGATGAGACAACAGACGCGAGTAACGCAGCGCAGCTCGCTCTGGTTCTGCGTTATGTAACGGACACAGGTGTCAAGGAGCGGTTTGTCCGATTTGAAGATGTCACCAGTGGGAAGCGAGCCGATGACATTGCAGATCTCATTATCCGGTTTTTGGTGGAAAACGAATGTCTGGGGAAAGTTGTGGCACAGTGTTTTGACGGCGCAGCGGTCATGTCTTCTGGATTGAATGGGGTGCAGGCTAAAGTTAAGGAGAGAGCACCTTTGGCTTTATTCATACACTGCTATGCACATCGGCTCAATTTAGTACTGACTCAGGGGGCCTCAAAGCTTAAAGAATGCAAGATCTTTTTCGCCCACCTCAATGGCCTCGTCGCATTTTTTTCAAGATCGCCTCGACGCACGCAACTACTGGATGAAATCTGCCAGCAACGTCTTCCTCGCGTGGCACCAACACGGTGGCAGTACACATCCAGAGTGGTCAATACAGTCTTTGAGAAGAGAAATGCTCTAAAGGAACTGTTTCATCGCATTCTGGAGCTTCATGACGAGTATGATGAGAACTCTGTGCGCTGTGCTGATGGATTTAACGCACGTTTGGATGATTTTGAGTTTTGTTTTTTGCTTCACACATTTAATGGCATTTTCGAGTACTCTGATGTGCTCTTTTCAATATTACAGAACAAAAAACTGGATGTACAGTTTTGTCTGGCAAGGGTAAAGGAGTTCTGTGACACCGTTGAGCGAGAGAGAAGCCGATACCAGGAAATCTACGAGGCCACTGAACGCACCACGGGCGCTCCGAGCGCACGAAGAGGTCCACCGCAAGATCCTCGCGCGCACTACCACCAACTCCATGGCAGGATTCTGGACAATATTATTTGCCATACACAGACCAGATTTCAAGACCACGAAAAACTGGTCTTTGTCACCCTCCTCGACCCCCAGAAGTTTCGGGAATACCAGAGAAATTTCCCACATGCAGTTTTTTCCAGCTTATCACAGAGCCACGGAACACTTTTCGATCTGCCTCGGCTGAGAACAGAACTGACTGTCATGTATGCCATGGATGATTTTGCAGGAAAATCTCCCCCTGATCTCCTCGACTTCCTTCAGCAGAAAAATCTGAAAGAGAGCATGGAGCAGCTGTACACATTTGTGTGTTTGGCGGTGACCATCCCCGTGTCCACTGCTTCTGTTGAACGGACATTCTCAGCCCTGAAGCAAATTAAAACTTATGCCAGAAATACGTCAGGGCAGGCTCGACTTTCAGCATTAGCTTCCATGGCGATAGAAAAGGACTTCTTGATGGAACTGAAACGCGCGGATAATCTGCACGACAGAGTGATTGAAATCTTCTTGAGGAAAGAAAGGAGGATGGATTTTGTGTACAAATAATCCGGATTTTTGGTGAGTAAAAATTTGCATATACCTAAATACTATTGCAATTTTATCAGGTTATTTTTGTATGCTTTTTTATGTGTGTCGCAGTTGTACCTGCAGTAGAAGTTTTATAGCCATAAAATAGTTAATGAGGGTTGGGTTGATTCAGATGGAGCACTACTGAAGGCCTAGGTGTGAAATGCACAGCCCGCCACTGGCTAAAAGCTGCCCACGCTCCAGCTCCTCCCCAGCAGTCAGATGTCTGCTGCTACTGTGGAAAGCCTGGAAACTGAGTGAAGAACTGCCCTGAGAAGAGTCACAGCAGACACAGAATGGAACAAAGAAATAGAAGATGGAAACATTAGAAGGCGTCCCAACCACAGTGAGCGTGGCCATGGACATTTCCACGGCCTCCACAACGTTCATCATTCGGGTTGCGGGGTATGGAAGGGGTGGAGCTCTGCACGACACGTCGACACCGGGATCCTCCACTGCACAACCTGGGGTCATGTATGATGTGCACACACACACACACACACACACACACACACACTGGGAGCTCCCACACACACCACACTTTTAAACTTGCTTGTGATTTTTTATCTTACTGGCGTAAAATTTGGGATTTCCCGAAGGAGGTTAATTGAGCAAAAATCAGCTTCAAAAGCTGGGAGAATGTTTGGTTTTAAAAAAATAAAAAAAGGGTGACATACAAATGAAGGAAGGTGCAGACAAGCAATGTACAATGTTGGTCATAATGGAAATATATTTGAAAATGTGGGAACTGAGTTTGAGAAACGAGAAATACAACAGATGTGCAAA
The DNA here is from genome assembly GCF_002922805.2 of Oryzias melastigma. NCBI lineage: Eukaryota > Metazoa > Chordata > Actinopteri > Beloniformes > Adrianichthyidae > Oryzias > Oryzias melastigma. Next base: position 30,395,129 of record NC_050520.1, on the reverse strand, counting down.
GTGATGACTGCTATGAAAGTAACTAGAATAGAAAAGAAAACAGAGAAACTGAAAAGACAAAGCAAAACCTTAGCTCCTCTTCTCTATCCATCATTACTGACTTTGTAAAAAAAAAGGAATTATAAGGTCATTGGGAAAAGGTTAAAAAAGGGAGAAGGAAAGAGAGAGAAAGAAAGAAAGAAAGAAATTCTGAGGTACTTGGCTTTTTATTTGGTTTATGTTGTTGTTGATTTTGTTGTTTGTTTCTTTCTTGTTTTTGTTTTTTGTTTTTATTGGGTTGCTTTTGTTGCCTTTTGCAGGCCAGATGACATATTATTGTTAAAATCCAAGGAAAATTAATTGA
>NC_050520.1:30378981-30390526 GCF_002922805.2 Oryzias melastigma | reverse complement strand
TTTTTATTCACCTTGAAGAGAGTCTTACATTTTTATTCCTAACAGGGTCCAGCGTAGGTTTGGTCATCATGGAGGTCCTGTGGACTCCTGGCTTCAACTGCGGAGCTGGTGTTGGTGGTGCTTGGAGCCGCTCCCATCCGTTGTTATCACGGGCACATATTTGAACAATATTGCTGTCAGTAGCGATGGAATTAGCTTCAGCGGGAAGTTCTCCGAACCATGGCAGCGTCTGTGACATTGAACGATTTGACAGCTGCAGGTGTTGAATGTACTTGGATTGTGAAGCTGAAACTGAGAGAATTTTCTCAATGAAGTTTTGTTTTTCCTTGAGCTCCAGTCTCAGCTTTTGGACAGTGGCTTGAAGTTGGCGGTGTCCTGAGTTGCAGTTCTCACACATGGGAGTGCAGGAAACTCCGAGCGGTAGAGCGTCAGCGTCAGCCATCTTGCATCTTGAAAGATGATGAACAGAAGAAAGAGCATTCTAGAAATGTGCTTCTAGAATGACTGACAAGTGGAAATGAAGACATCCTCTCATTCTGGACCGTCTGCTTTGTGTTCAAACCATTCAGAAGGTTCTGGATTTCATTTGGACTAATATGTATGGAGCTAAATCGGGGCCGATATGATTTGAAACACAAATTAAATTGAAAAAAATATAAATGTCGAAAACTTTTGTTGTTTGAAAATAAACTTAGTTATTATTATAAATATCGTCTGATATTGGACATTATGACGTCATTCCGATAATTCTGATATAAAAAAATTCTCTGATAAAATGGTCCGATAATTAAAGGGTTAAACTGTGACCCTTCCTCTCTCACCACTCAGTATTTACTTGTGTTACAGCTTCTCTGCTCACACAAAAGTTTCAGCCTCACGCCGGGTTTCACGACGGACGCACAAAAGAAGCCGCCTCTATTCGGCGCCATGTTAACCTATGGCGTCGTTCACACCAGGCGCGGTCCTCCGTGGAGGGCCCACGCGGTTCAGCGGATCGTTTCGGTGTCTGTTCTATTTTGTGTCCGAGCCGGGAGCGTTCTGTGTGAATTCTGGCAGGAAGTTACATCAAGATACATGAGAAATCCGGTTTATTTTCAAAATATAACCAATTTTTCACCATAAAACGCCGCGGTTGACAAATGTGATCATGTTTTTGTGTCTAAACAGACTGTAGGGATGAAAATAAACATACAATCACAACACGCATGAACAGACAGACATGCAGACTTTTTTTTTTCCAGGTTCTGCTGCCGTATAAATAACGGCGGAACATCNTTTCTGCTGAATTTGTACTCACACTCTGAGATGTTTCTAGAAGCACCAGAGAAATAAGAATCCAGAACAAGAGAAGAAAGACGTCTAAAACATGAGTCCTTTCAATGGAACTGGATCAACAAAGCAATGCAAGCTGATGAAAAAGCAGATCTCAGACAGATTTCCTGATTTTCTGTGTGTTGGACTCAGATCTTCAACAGAGACTGTATGAATGCAGATGATGACAGATGATTGACTGAACTAAAGGAACCAAAAGGATCAGAAGAAAGAATCAGTTTCTGCTTCCATTTCTTCTTTGAGTTCTCAAACGCTTTCATTCACAGATCAATGATTTCTCTAGAAAGAAGATGATGAACAGAAGAAAGAGCATTCTAGAAATGTGCTTCTAGAATGACTGACATGTGGAGATGAAGACATCCTCTCATTCTGGACCGTCTGCTTTGTGTTCAAACCATTCAGAAGGTTCTGGATTGGATTTGTTTGTGTTGATTCTTCTAATGCTGGAGTTAGATTGAAATGTGTGACCACAAATGCTAGAAGATGAATGTTGAAGATCTGAACACTGATCTGATTTATCATCACAATCACTTCTGGACTCACCTGAACTTTCTGCAGTTCCTCACAGCTGGGATCAGTCTCCGTCTACCCTCATATGATGTGTTGTAACGGATCAGGTCCAGCTGGTCCAGAACCTCCTCTGACATCTGCAGAGTGTAGGCCAGAGCTGAGCAGTGGATCTCTGAGAGTTTCTTCTCTGATTTGTTCTCTGACTTCAGGAACTCTTGGATCTCCTGATGAACTGAGAGATCCTTCATCTCCATCAGACAGTGATAGATGTTGATGCTTCTGTCAGGAGAGACTCCTTCACTGTTGATCTTCTTCAGGTTGTTGATGGCTCTCTGGATGGTTCCTGGATTCTTCTCTGTCTGATCCAGCAGACCTCCTAAGAGTCTCTGGTTGGACTCCACAGAGAGACCATGAAGGAAGCGAACAAGCAGGTCCAGGTGTCCAGTTTGACTCTGCATGGAGTTCTCCATGACTCTATTAAGAAACTCATCCAGGGATGGGTTCTCCATGTTGTTCTTCAGGAAGTCCTCAATGACCTCTACCTTCCTGTTGGAGAAACAGTGGAACACGTAGACTGCAGCCAGAAACTCCTGAACGCTCAGATGAACAAAGCTGTAGACCGGTTTCTGGAAGATCTCACACTCTCTTCTGAAGATCTCAGTACAAACTCCAGAGTACACTGAGGCCTCTGTGACATCCAGACCACACTGCTGCAGGTCTTCTTGGTAGAACATGATGTTTCCTTTCTCCAGATGTTCAAATGCCAGCCTCCCCAGCTTCAGAAGAACTTCCCCGTCAGTCTCTGTCAGCTCTTGTGGACTAGTCTGATGTTCCTGCTGGTACTTGTTCTTCTTCCTCTTTGTCTGGANTTCCTTTCTCCAGATGTTCAAATGCCAGCCTCCCCAGCTTCAGAATAACTTCCCTGTCAGTCTCTGTCAGCTCTTGTGGACTTGTCTGATGTTCCTTCTGGTACTTGTTCTTTTTCCTCTTTGTCTGTACCATCAGGAAGTGTGAGTACATGTCAGTCAGGGTGGTGGGCAGCTCTCCTCCCTGCTCTGTGGTCAGCATGTTTTCCAGAACCACAGCAGTGATCCAGCAGAACACTGGAACTTCACACATGATGTAAAGGGACATGGAGCTTGTGATGTGGGAGATCATTCTGCTGGACAGCTCGTCATCTGGGAATCTCCTCCTGAAGTACTCCTCCTTCTGTGCATCATTGAAGCCTCGTACTTCTGTCAGTCTGTCCACACATGATGGAGGGATCTGATTGGCAGCTGCAGGTCGGGAAGTGATCCAGACCAAAGCTGAGGGCAGTAGATATCCCTGGATGAGGTTAGTGAGCAGCACATTGACTGAGGACTTCTGTGTGACATCAGACACCACCTGACTGTTGTTGAAATCCAGAATAAGTCTGCTTTCATCCAGACCATCAAAGATGAACAGAAGTTTACAGACAGACAGCTGCTCTGCTGGGATCTTCTGGAGTGTTGGATGGAAAAGCTGGATCAGAGTGAGAAGACTGTGCTTCTCATCTCTGATCAAGTTCAGCTCTTTGAATGAAAGAGGAACCACAGCACTGATGTCTTGATTCTCCAAACCCTCAGCCCAGTCCAGAGTGAACTTCTGCACTGAGAAGCTTTTTCCAGCTCCAGCAACTCCGCTGGTCAGAACCACTCTGATGGATCTGTGTTGGTCAGTGAAGACTTTGAAGATGTCTGGGTTCTTGATTGCAGTGTCATGGAGTTTGCTGGTCTTGGTTGTCTCTAGCTGCATTACCTCATGTAGGGTGTGACCCTCTCGTCTCAGTTCCTCTGTGATGTAGAGCTCAGTGTAGACCTCGTTGAGGAGCGCTTCTCTTCCTGCTTCTTCAGTTCCTTCAAGCACATGTTCACTTCCGCTCCTCAGACTGATATGATGCTCTCCAAAAATCTCCTGCAGACCAACATCTGCTGAAAGAGCAGAGAAATAAAGCTCCTTCATGAGTGTTCAACAAAACACCAGCAGATTTTTTTTCCGAAGAATCCATCAACAGAAGATCAGGCTCTGACTCACCAGCTCTGGGTCTCTCTGCAGGCCGCGGCCCGAGACACTCCTCCTCTCTGTGGACATTAAGGAGAAATGTTGGTGAACAACAATAAAAGCAGTCAGTGGAAAGTTCAACACCAACTCTGGTCATAGAGAAGATCCCCTCAGCTCTTTTTCAGACTCAAATCAGAATTCTGCTGTCTGTTTGAGATTCTGAACTCTCAGTCATCCTCTGAGCTCCAGAGGGTACTTGAACTTGCTCTGATGAAATTCAACTGTCCCTGACAGTTACAATAAAAGCCTTTGAATCTTTGAGGAGCCAACAAGTCAGTCATAAATGATTCAAACTATTGACTAAACAGTAAAAATTCATTAATGACCTTCAGACTTTGGGCTTTGGTTCATAAAAGAGCCTCAGTTTTTTAATGATGTAGACAACCAAATTCATTAGGAATTATTTCTGTTCTCTCAGAGTGACCTGAATGACTTCAAATTATCAGAAAATGATGACCCCGTGCATGACATATTCAAAAGTTGTTTGGCATTGAAAGCTATAGTTACCATTTGGTTTTCTCTGCAACAATAAAATTCCATCTAAACACAGTATTTCATATTTTACTGGTCATCAAGAACAGTGAATTCAATTTGAATGATTGATGACTATAACATAAATATTGCATTGGCATGACTCTATGTGCTGCCCTCTGATAAACATTTGCAAGAACTGGAATTTGATATCCAAACTGAGTTGATCTTTTCTGTTTGTGTTGTTTTTCAGGAGTCCTGTATTGTCTGTTACAATAAACTCACACTGTTTTGTGAAATATCTAATTAAAATTATAGTTGTGTTTTGTGAGCCACACTTTGTCAAATATGACCAAATTAGAAGTATGAAAATAGGGCAAATTTAGTAAGTCTGAAGGCCTTAATTATGCATTAGATGTATTTATAGCTCATTTACTTGTATTTGTATTTGTAATTATTATTTAAAAATACATTCTGGAATAATGCTTGGAAAAAGCCAATTCCAATCAGAATTACACCAACTAACAGCTTTAAGTTATGGATCTATTCTTGTGTTGAATCCAAAACTGCTTACTGACAAACACTTACTGTTCTACTCTTGAACTGATCTCTTTGAATTCAGGGTTACGACCCTTTGACCTGTCACTTCTGAAAGACATGCAGCTGGAATCAGATCCAGGTCCAGGCTGGTTCCTAGGAACAATGAAGGTTGCTGATGTGACTGCTGAACTCTGACATGGAAAAGCAGTCATGGACAGATGGAGAGGTTCATTTCACCTCTGAGCTTTGCCTTCCCTCACATCTTCTCCACACAGAGTGCTTTTAGGAGGAGGGGCTCCCTCCTGTGAGTTCTCACAATAATCCATGCTGCTGGATTAACTGTATCCAATTTTCTTTATTTTGTGATTTATTTATAACTAGATATGTTAGGTTTGATATATCTATGAATAGTTAGGCCAAGAAATATTTAATTATTGACACTATCCTAATTATTTGGGCTCTGTAGACCACCACATTGAATTTGATATAAAATAACTACAACAGAGTTAAAATGCAGGCTTTAAGGTTTAATTTGAGGGGTGGAACACAATTACATGATAAAACATGTAGAAATTATAGCAATTCATGTGCAATTGCTCCTCATTTCAGGGGCTCAAAAGTAATTGGACAAAAAACATTGTTTTAAATACAAAGTTACTTCTTAATATTGTGTTGAGAATCCTTTGCAACTGCCCTTAAGCTTGGAACCTGTGGACATCACCAAATGCATTTTTTTTTTTTTTTTTCTCCTTTGTGATGCTTTTGCATGCCTTAACTGCAGCTGTCTTCAGTTGTTGTCTATTTGTGGGTTTTCCTACCTTAAGTTTTGTCTTGAGCAAGTGAAATGCATGCTCAATTTGGTTCAGATATGGTGATTGATTCAGCCACTGTAGAATATTCTACTTGTGTTGCTGTTGCATTGTGTTTGGATCATTATCTGTCTGTAGTGTGAAGCGCCGTCCAATCAACTTGCAGCATTTGGTTTAACCTGAGCAGACGATGTCAGTCTATAGACTTCAGAATTTATCCAGCAGCTTCTGTCTTTAGTTACATTATCAATGAACACAAGTGAAGCTCGTGCCACTGGACGCCATGCAGGCCCATGCCATCATGCTGCCTCCACCGTGGTGGAAGATATGCTGTGGTTTGGATCGTGAGCTATTCCGAAACGTCCCCAAACTTTTCTCCTCCCATCCTTCTGGTACATGTGGATTTTAGTCTCATCTGTCTAAAGAATGCTGCTCCAGAACTGGTCTGGCTTTTCTAGGTGGTTTTTGGCAAAGACAAATCTGGTCTCTCTGTTTTTGAGAAGTGGCAAGTGGTTTGGACCTTGTGGTGAACCCTTTGTATTTACTCTTGTGAAGTCTTCTCTTTATGGTGGACTTAAAAATTGACACACCTACTTCTTCAAGAGTGTTCTTCACTTAAGTGCATGTTGTGAGGGGATTTTCCTTCACCAGTGAAAGGATTCCGTGATCATCCACCACTGTTGTGTTTTGTGGACGTCCAGGCCTTTTTAGATTTCCCAAACTCCTGAATACAGTCTTTTTTTTCACAGTATGTACCAAACTGACAACTTTACCCATCCTAACAATTCTGCTATCTCTCTGATTAAGTTTTTCTTTTTTCTCAGCCTCGGGATGGTCTGTTTGAGCTCCATTCGGAGCTCCTTTGATCGCATGTTGTTTTCAGAGCCCATGCAGCCTTTTTTTTTCTTCTTTTGAGTCATTTGTCCAATTACCTTTGATTCCTTGAAAAAGAGGAAGCTACAACTTAAATACCTGTAAATAATATATCCTTGCTCCAATTTGGATGTGAATAATAAATGAATAATTACATCTGAGACGTTGCACTTTGAGTCCATATTGATGAAGAAATTGTGTCCGGAACATCTGTTTGTCCATAGCTAAAATAACAAAATTTGTGTCTTTGTTAAAATATTTCTGGGCCTGACAGTATATATTTTTGTTTTATATGTTTGACTTGCTTTAAATAAACATATTCCAATCAGTGAGGAATACACCAAATAACAATTTGAAGTTTAAATCATTGGTAATCATTTGGGTACAAAGAGCCTCACATACATCAATTATTTTGTTGAATCCAAAACAGCTATCTGGAAAATACGTACTGTTCCACTCTTGAGCTGATGCTTTTGAATTCAGGGTTACGACCCTTTGACCTGTCACTTCTGTGGGTCCCACAGCTGGATCCAGATCCAGGTCCAGTTTGGTTCCTGTGAAGAATGAAGGTTGCTGATGTGAGTGCTGAGCTCGGACATGAAAAACAGTCATGGACGAGATGCTCATTTCACCTCTGAGCTTTGCTCTGGTTCTCATCTTCCCCACACAGAATGCTTTTAGAGGGAGAGGCTCTCACCTGTGTCCTTACAATAATCAAATTGTCTTTATGTTGTTATCATTTACAAGTAAATGTCTTAGATTTGACTTATTTATGTATATTTTTTGTATTTTGTTATATATGTCAGGTTGCTTTAAATAAACTAATTCAACAAGTAAGGATTCCACCAATTAATAGTTTGGAGTTTAAATCACCAAGTTTGTAATCTGTAATGCCCTGCAATACATTCTAGTAATGGCCTGCTCTCATGTTTACCAAGAGACTTTCTAATTTACCATTATTACAGAACTCAGCAGCATGAGCTCTTTTTTTTGTTCTTGGTGACTTGTTTTTTAGATATGAACCCTCGTGGACCCTGACTTCCTCCAGGGCTGGCCTCTTAGTTGTTCCTAAGGTTATGACCAAAACTGCCTGTTGAACAGCCTGCCATCGAGCAACAGAGACCATAGAGATTTTTAAAAAGAGGCTCAAGACCTACCTTTTTAATCTGGCTTTTACCAGACTCGTACTTTTTTAATTTTATCTTTTCTTTTGATTTTGACTTTTGTTCTATTTTTCTTTTATTTTAATCATTTTACAGTTAATCTTTAATTATTCTTTTAATATACTACTTATTTTTATAAATAGTTTTACTCACATTATTTGAGTGTATGTTTTAAATATTTTTAATGCTTTTTCATTTTTAACTGCATCATTTCCTCACGGCAATCCATTGTTCTGCGGCGTTAGCAGCTCGGTCTGTGGGGGGGCTGTTGCTGTAGTATCCGGCTGGGATCCCGCTCAGTGGTCTAATAACTGCAGATTGAGCCCTTTTTTGAGTAGACGCTGCAGGGATGACCCTCGTGGTTGGGCTGGGCCTTAGAATAAATGGATCTCCATTATACTGTTTCTGTACAGTAGTACCGAACCAGACTCTTCCCTTTGAGCAGCAGTTCAATTTGGTTGTAAGGGTTCTATTGGGGGAACAGGGTAGGGAGAGAGAGGGACCAGGAAAAGGAGTGGCGCTAATATTGTGTAAATGTCCTTTTTTCTTTGTATATATTTGTATTTTTTAACACTACGCATTTTAAATAGTATTATTTTTTTTGCTTTTATATAAAGTGCTTTCTGTTTCTCAAGAATGAAAGGTGCTGTACAAATAAATAAAGTTTGAAATTTGGAGTCATTATTTTTGTTCAAAGAGCCTCCCATTCATCAATTATTGTGTTGAATTCAAAAGCTTCCTGATAAACACTTACTGTTCCACTGTTGAACTGATGCCTTTGAATTCAGGGTTACGACCCTTTGACCTGTCACTTTTGAAAGACACGCAGCTGGATCCAGATCCAGGTTGGTTCCTGTGAAAAATGAAGGTTGCTGATGTGAGTCCTGAGCTCAGATATGAAAAACAGCCAAGGACAGTTAAAGATGCTCATCTCACCTTTGAGCTTTTAGAGTGCTTTTTGAGGGATCGGCTCCCTTCTGTGTGTTCTCACGCTGATCCATGCTGCTGCATTTACAGTCACTGGATCCACAATCAGCTCACAAACACGTTGTACCTTTATCTGCAGAGAAAACACACATCATGTGCTCTAATCCTCCTTCACATTGTTGTCAAAGCAAACAGATCAGCTGCTCCTCTACTGAGCGGCCCTTCTCTTGTGTTTAATCTGATGTTCAGGTGAATGCAGTCAGCTGCTGCGCCTCTGCTCTCACTCCACCAGATGGAGCTGCAGCAGCAAACATCGTGGAGAAACATTTGCATTCACTCTCTTTTATATATAAAGATCAAACTTCCTGTTTCTGCAATTCAGGAATAATGACATAGATCAAGACAAACAAACAATAAAACAACAAGGTGGAAAAAAAGAAAGGAATTCTTCCTCTGACTGAGATGTAGAAGTGAGCAGTGGGCTGCAGGCTGAGCATCTTTGGACTGACTTGTTGAAGATAGCTCGACCGAACCCCCCTAAAATATTCTAAAGCCCCTCTAAATAACTTATGTTTTTTTTTTTTCTTTACTTATTTGATTTCTTTCAATAATTGCATAAAATCCAATATAAAGACACAGATGTATTAGTGTAAATAACATTTTTCTATTTATTTATGTGTTTTGGATGCCTCCGTCCACATTGAAGTAAGCTACCTACATTCATTGTAACAGATACAATAACAATAAAGGCATTCAATTCAGTTCAAAACCTGTCAATTATGATCATTAATCTGTTGGACTCATTTATTTCAATGTTTGCTTCAATGATTCCTTGTCCAATCCATTCCAAAAAACCCAGTCCACGTTTTCACTGCTACTTTACACTACACTGCACCAATACATTTTCTAGGCTTATGATTTACACCCAGTAACACACAGCAATACAAGTTAGACATGAATTTATGCAAATTTTTCAAGACAGCATGTCTCTGTTCCTGCTGGTGGTTGTAACAATTGTCTGTAGCTAACAGCTGAAAGTCTCATATACAGCTTTCTGCTTCCTATGTAGTGTTTGGGAATAACATCAAATAAAAGTGTTTTTTTTTATTTTTAGTCATTTCCGGTAGCTGGAGATGACACAAACACATAATGACAGTGTTGTTGCAGTGGAAAGCTATAGGGAACTAGCAAACAGGGAAGCATTACACAAATAATGGGAACTGGAAATGTTTGTTCATATTGTGGTCATACCTCCTCTCATTTATAAAACCTGGTGACGCCTCTTCATCCACGTGAACTTAAAACAAACACATAAGCTGGAGGGAGGTTCCTAGTCTGGTGAAATGGCTCCACCAGTTCCTGTAGTTCAGGCTGATCATCCCTCAGTCTCAGACAAAAAGAGTTTGTTCACACGCAGCTCAGGAAAATGTCTGCCAGTAAAGCTGAGAAACTTTATCTTTCCAGGTGAATTAGAATATAGGCTTTCTGTTTGAATCTTTGGTTCTTCTCTGTTTGAATTTTGGTTATCTGCAGGGAAAGTAGTTCAGCTTATCTCTCAGAGCAAAACTGAAAGAAAACAGCCACTAAGGAATCATTAATTATTCCTTAGAAATTAAGAAGCAACAGTGCAGACAGCGGGATGGGGAGTGGAGGAGAAAAGTAGAGTGGCACATGCACTTAAGCGTGTGCAGAGAGTCAATCCCAAGTTTAAGTTTTGTTTTGTAAAAAATGTCATTCTCTCAAAATGTTTCACTTGAAGGTTTTGCATGAAGCTTCAAAGTATTGTGATTTGTTTCCTATTTAGCATCAATAATTGATTTGTTGGTTACATTTTGTTAATGTATTTATTTATTTTTTAATGAGATGATCTTATAATGGTAAAATAAACTAGTATTTACCCACTCTTGACATAACAGTACACTCCCACCCCCCACCCTGCTGGGCTGTGGTAAAATCCTCAGGGGTTGACTGCTCCGCAGCCACAGAAAGGTTTGGGACCACTGGTCTAGAGTATACTTGCTACACTTATACTCAAGTATATTAAATAAAAATAAACTTCAAGTGTACTACTTTTTGCTGCTTGTTTTCTGAAGAACACTTTTTAACAGAACTAGTTAAACTTCAGTCTGAGCTCTTCATCTGCTGCTCTTCTTCCTAACAGGTGAGAACACACAGAGACGCTATTGCCTTCATCATGACTGGAAAAGACAGAAAAACACAATGACTCACTGTGAAGAAGAAAAAAAAGGATCCACCGTATCCTGCTCGGACTGCTTTTAAATGGAGGTAAACTCTTTCTCTCTTACTGATTCAGGAACACCGAAAAGATCCACCCCTTGCTTGCCCATTCTATTAGACATATGAGAGAGTCTCCCTGCTTCACAGGAAGAGTCATAACTCAGTTCTCTGTTAACCAGTTGGGACACATTAGGAATTTATAGGAGAAAAACAGAAGATTGAAAAATATCAGAACAATGTGTGTAAAATTACAGGTAAAATAAATACTAAAGTTCTTCATCAAACAAAGTAGCGGGAGTTTAAGTGTTCTGAAACCAAGAACTGAGTTGAAGATTTAAACTGAGTCTAAATCTGCTTTCTGGAATAGAATTCTGATCTACTGTCTTAGAATCAGAACTCTGTTCAACAATGTTATCTACAGATGTGACTTCACTGTGTGTCGTGTAGCTTTGAGTTGTTCTCTGTTGGGTGGAGATCTCAGTCTAGATAAGATAATTGTTTTTGTATATTTTTTACATCATGCCAGAGTTTCATTGGTGTGATTTTTTTCATGAATTCACCATGTTTTAAAAACAATCCCTTCATCTGTCTTGACACACT
>NC_050520.1:30369125-30378608 GCF_002922805.2 Oryzias melastigma | reverse complement strand
TGAAGCTTCAGGACGGAGTCTGTTCCAACAGATCAACGTTCTGCTCCCTGCAAGAGGCCTGAAGTCTCTTTTGAAGAAGAGTCCAGAGTTTATGATCACAGAAACTGAAGCCCAAATCAGAGCTGATCAGACTGTACGGAGCCACAAAGGCTCACTGTGAAGAACAAGCAGAAAGTTGGATGCACCCTCTCCTCCTGCTCTGTCTGCTCTGAAATGGATGAACACTCTCAAATTTCTTTTTTACTGAACACCTGAACAGAGCTCCTCCCCTTGTGTTACCCTCCTTCCTGTAGTCGGACACCTTGAAGCAGTCTGTCTGATATACAGTAATTGGCTGATCTTCTCTCTTAACCAAGTTGGGACAGGTCAGGAAATTGTGGATGAAAACAGAAAATAGAAAAATGTTTTATAAATGTGAGTAAAATCACAAGTAAAATACACACTAAAGTTCTACATCCAAATGCACCTAAATTCACACGTCTGCTATCTGGTTGATCAAATGTCCTTCCATGTTATGAGTATAAATAAGTTTGTGCGTCTGCAAATGTTCCAAGTGTATATGAAGGTTAGAGTACTGCTTCTTCACCACTGAAGTGAAGTCTACTGTGGTGAGAGTACAGTGAGGAGTCCAGCTGTGTCAGAGTTCCTCAGTAAAAAGAACTGAGTGAATGTCCTTCATCTGCATCCAGAAGGTCCTCAGCAGTGGACGATGTGAAGAAGTTTTCTTCAAAGTAAGAAAAATTCTTTGTAAAGGAAAAAAAAAGTGTGAGCAGACCCATTCAAAGAGCTTCAAAAACAAACTAATCAAGTCTGTTAGTCATTAGCTCACCTATTATGTCTGCTCAAAGTCTCAAGGTAGGTTATGTGTGCATGTGTCCTCCTTTAGCAAACTCATTTTCCCATCAAGCTCCATGTTGATAGGAAAGAAAGACAAAAGGATCTTTGTTTGTCCATCAGCAAGAGAAGACAAACGTCAGCAAGTTTCAGTTTCCTCAGAGAGAGAAGCGGAAGTTCTTACAGAAAGGAAGCACAGATTTGCAGAAGTTCATTTAAGACACCATGAAGTTGAACAAACAAATTCAATAAGGCAAAGAGTGTCCCTGCGCAGTAAAAAACATGAAGAACAAGCATCATTTCTGTATGACAAACAGCAGAAAAGCTGCCTGACAACTTTTATTCTGTAGATCTGTGTGAGTTTGGACACAATCGTTACATCCTTGCCTGACAGACACGCATTTCTAGGGTCCAGGGGAACCACCAACAAGAGGCCATAACATATGACCAATGAACCACAAAGAGAACTAAAAAACACTGTTTATTGAGGAGAAAAATGGACCACAAAGAGAACTAAAAACACTGTTTATTGAGAAAAAAAAAAGAAGAAATTCAATGTCCGGTAAAGTAAAATAAAATACCGTACTGGTTCAAAAAAACAAACAAAGCTAAAGGGATTGGAACTTTGGCCAAACATAAAAATAAGTCAGGGAAAAACCGCTCCCTGTTTAGATGGCCTACGTAAATCCAACCACACAAAAGAAACTAAACAACCCCAAACTAAAATACCAAGACTGTTGAGGACAAACAAAGAAAAGGAGAAAACCCAACTAGCACAGCTAGCTACATTCCCTGTCTTTGCTCACCCTCCCACTCTGCTAGAGACAGCAAGCGCTTCAAATGGCTCCGACCTATTGCCTGTGGCTGATTGTGTTCTGATGATGAAAAGTTGATTGGTTTATTAAAAAAATCATCAGAAAGGAATTTTTAAATTAATTTGCTTTCTGTCAAACATTGTGACTGCAGTGTCTCTTTAAAGCTATTATACAACTACAAAACAATAAGTTTTAAAAGTTCTTTGCTTTAGTTTCCACACTGTATGTAGTTAAAACAATAAATGATTATGATAAATCATCTAAATAGACAACGCAATGCCTGGTAAGATATTTTCATATTTTTTTAAACAGTAGCAAACTTCAACCTAGGGATCATTAAAACACAAACTAACCTTAATAAATTAATCCTAAAGAAATATATAACATTAAGCAGAAAAAATTGAAGAAATAACATCCACTGAGCAGGTGATCTGTCATTGCCACTGATCTTTACATATCCTCCATGTTTCATTTTCATTTTATTTGCATTTCATTTGTATTTTTTCCTTTCAAGCTTCCACCACCATCCAAGCAGGTCCAAAGTGCTTTATGCCAGATCTATAAATAATACAATGATAAAACAAAAAGGATAAAAAGAAAAAACAAGAATTACAGTAATAGCATGGTGATAAAACATAAAAAAATGAAAAAAAAAAACGAATAAACAGTACTTAAAAATAAAATGAAGGCAGATACTATGGCACGGTAGTGGAGCAATTGTTAAGCTTTAAAGTTAAAGTTAAAGTCCCACTATTTGTCACGCACCTAGGTGCGTAAAATTTGTTCTCCGCATTTGACTGATCCCCTGGGGGAGCGGTGAGCTGCAGAAACAACAGCGCTCTGGAACCATTTGGTGGTTTAACCCCCCACCAGTGCAACTCCTTAGTGCTGAGTGTCAAGCAGGGAGGCACTGGGTCCCATTTTTACAGTCTTTGGTATGACTCAAGGAGGTCCTTGTTTGATTCCGAGTCTGGATACTTTTTGGATTTTATCCGGTACTGGTAACTGATGCTGACTAACTTGCTAGCAGCAGGACAAACACTTCTACAGTCCATACCATCAACAAATAAACATACATTTACCCTTTGCCTAATTTTATTCATCAGTTTTCTTTTCCATTCATTTTTCACACCACTGGTACAACTTCTTTTTTAAACCACATTACTACCTTATTGTTGTTGTTTTTTTTTTTTTTTATTCCCGTAGCGAACTGGACTGAATCGTGGCTTTCCATCTTTTCATTCATACCTGAGGGCATCACCCGCTACGTTAATGTGTGGCAGCACAGTCCAAAAACCTAACAATTAAAACAAACAAACAAAAAAACTTCAGCCACTGGTTATTATTGCTCTTTATTCTATTTATAGACAATGTTTATGTTTAAGCATATAAAGGGGTTTAATAAACACAGAAAGTAGCTATAGGTAACCCCTCATAGGAGGCCAAACAGGCAATTTGGGCACTGGTAGCGTGGGCATCTATTTCGCTTTAAAGCAAGAAACAGTCTACACACCAGCATTCCAGCACATTATCCCAGCCACCTGGTTCTGACGTTCTGTTTTTGCTGTGCTTATCACACCCAGTAGTTATGTGCTGAGTTATTTGCACAACTTGTGCAGTCTTGTGCAGTCTTGTCTGGTGTGGTAGATCTGTGCTGATACACTGATAGCACTTGTTCTTGATATCAGTCACTTCAGTCATGGCCTGGTGGTACAGTACATGCAGGGGCTTGTTCTCCCATGATGATCTCTTCCTTTAGGCCTCGTATTATTCTTTAAGCTACGTTCACGCAGCACTCGGCAACGCGCGTTCAAGTGGCTACTTTCATTTAAAAGTCTATTTAAAGGCAAATTAATGCACATTTCAGTCTTCCACGCTCAAAACTCTCACGTTCACGTGTAGCTACTGCCTTTTTTGGTCTCTTTGTACACATACCATTGAAAACGAGTTGAAAAGATTCACAAGATTTACACCGCTTCAACATTATGCACCAAACCTCCAGTGTGAACACCATGAGCTAAACGCACATTCAGAAATGCCCCTTCAAGACTGCGAGTGAAAAGAATACTGGAGTTACTTACAGATGGGTTATAAATAACACACATATGCATACAAACAAGAGGTGACATAGCTTTAGAAACACATTTTAAAAATGTTCACAACATAATCCACGACATCCTAAAATGTATGAGAATATGACTGTAAAAAATGGGTGTGATGGTACAGAATTATTAGTTTGGTCATTCTATTTCATTTCTCATAGGAGTATTGTCCATGTAATATTATTCTTGACAAGCTGACTCAAATCGAACTGCGAACAAGTCAAAACAAGCAGTTGGAGGAGGAGATTTTATCAGCAGAGTCAATAGCAAACTGAAAGTGTGGATTATTTAGAAAAACTCAAGAAAAACACAAACAAATCGGAAAAAACACACATTTTAATGTTTTATAAGATAGAGCAGCAACCAAGCTGTACATGTATTTTTTGTCCTGTATGTGTCCTAATATTGGAAACCTATTAATAAACTGGGGTGCAGTCTATAGTAAGGAGGATGTGTTTGCCCTCATAACGAAAAGTATCACACATTTATGACTCAAAGAAGTCTTGAAACATAAGAAATGCTCGGTTTCTTTTTTTGTCACCAACATCACTATCTTGGTATGAAAAATCTTCAAACTCTGGTTTCAGTTTGATGTTTGGGTCCACATTCTATTCAACATTTTAGGCACTTGAAAGGATCAACAGAAAATTCATCAGCTTGAATATGAAGCTTCTTCCTCTAAATGTGTTTTCATGAAATCCTGCTATGTTCTCTTTGCCTGAAGCCTTTCCTCCCACAAACCCAGCAAACAGAAACCATTGAATTCAAACAAATTTCATTTGGAGATCATTTGCATTTCCTTGAAGCTCAAATTTCAGTGTTTTCCTAAGAAACATTGGTTCCTCTCTTTCTTGTTAGCTTCAGATGAAGATCCCAGCGGGTTCTGGTGTTCATGGTCAAGTTCTTCCTCCTGCAGCGGTGAGAACAATCTGTCGGTGCTGAGACTGTGGGGCATCAAATTGATGGAGGAGTTGCTGCCCTGACCCAGCTCTGTGGTGAAAACCCTACCTTCTACCTGAGGAACAGAGCCACCTCTTTTGGGGTGATGGAGATGAACTTTCCCCCATCCTTGAGCACTCCTGCAGCTTTGCTGTCCTTATTTTTTGATGAAATTACATTGTTAAATGACATTTTTTTATTGTCCTTCCTCTGTGGACCAGGATCAACACCTGTCCGTGGGTCATTTGACTCTGTATCGAATAAATGCCTCACATTTTGTCTTTTATTTAGCACTTTTGTTAAATGTTCTCATATTTTGTGGCACTTCCATCAACTAGATTCTGTTTTTTTTTGTCATTGTTGACTCATATTGAAGCAGCTCTTTCATCTTCCTTCTTTTGCAAGTCCAGCTTGACTAGAATTTGAACAGAAAAATAATATTTTTTTCCTTCTCCAGAAAAACCTAAGGACCCTTCTTCATCTTATTGAGGTAGCCAAACACTAACCTCCACAAATTGGTTGATGAAGAAGTGAGAAATTCTTGTTTAGAAAAATAATAAATTTGTTATAAAGTTTTATAAAGTGGTTATTAAAAGTTGGATCAAAGTTGTACGGATCTCTGAGTGTCAAGCAGCATCTTACCAACCAACGAGCAGTTAAATTTGGCAGGTTATATAGGAGCCGGGGCATTTCCTGTCTGCATACAGAAGTAATAAAGTGAGTAAGCAACGGATTCCACGCCCAGCCCGTGTCAAGAGGGGAGGGGAGACAGATTGACGTCCTGGCTCCAGAGGACGCCTGCTGGTCTCACCTGGATGTTCTGGATGAAGTCCTGTAGCAGGTGATGTGAGCTGATCCTCAGAGCTGTTCCTCCTCTCTCTGTTCTTCCACCATGAAGGAAGCGTTCAACTTCAGGTCCTCCTGGAGCTCTGCAAAGACATTGAAGAGTCAGCGCAGCTGCAGAGAACATTATTTTAAATTTTCTTTCAAACACTCATTATGTCTGTGTGTGCCATTCTCATAATGCAATCATCTCCATTTTTACAGGTTGATCCAGCTGAAAAGTCCTCCACACATCCATCAAATTACTGCTAAATGTTGTACTAGAAATGTTGAGTTGGATTTGAACTTTGATTTACTGATGCGTTCTTCAGTTGATCTGTCTTAAGTTTGACATCTTGTTTCTTAAGGAAATGGAAATCTTCCTGACAACAACTCAGGTTTGCTGAGGAGTAAAATAAAGGGTATAATAACATGAGGAGAAAACAGTTCTTTGTAATATATCCATAAGTTCTCAGTTTCATTTACCTCAATTAACTTAAAAATGTACTTAAAATAAAATAATAAATAAATTATCATCAAAGATTATAACTTAGAGCTAACTTTGATTTTTGTTTGTATGTTCCGTTCTTATTTAAGGAAAGGTAAGAAACTGTTCTCTCAAACTTCTGGCTGTTCGTTTTTCACAATTTCTAAACATTATTCTGAAATTTAGAACCAAAAAATTGATCCTATTTAATTTTACCAAACACTTTTAACCCAGTTTTATCTGTTAAAAATATTGCAATGTTAAAAAGAATCAAACAATAAAAAGTGAAAAATCACCATGAATGAATAAATCCATGTGAATGAACTAGATTTATGCTGTGTTTAGCTAAAATCAAAAAGCCTGTGTCATTTTTAAAGACATTTAAAGACAATGTAGAAAGTAAAGACATAAAAGGATCACAAAACCAAATCTTAAAAACATGAACGGGTGTGATGTCACGTTGGACATTATTTCATATTTCTGGACAAATGACAGTTTATGTTTGGGATATTTTATGACAGATTCTTACATAAAACATGTTTTCCAGAAACAAGCAAAGAATTCAACAATATGATTAAATCTCTCCCCTCAGGATTAATTCATGACAATTCACCTTAAACATCTAGATGCATTTAAAATAGACTTTTTTTTTAAAATAATTAGTGGTATTGATATTTTTGGTTTAAAAAATGCAGCAACAAACATATGTGAAAACATGAAGTGTTAGAAGGTGAAATGTATTAATTTTTTTCATTATATCAAAATGGTTACTGGCAGATACATTATGTATAAATAACAACATTGAACAAATACACACAAAGAATCTACATAAGATTTACCCCACAAATATTGTATATGTAAATGGTCAAATATATACAATACCTGCAGTTTTAGTAAGGATTTTCCTCAATCGCTTCTTCGTTGTAAATTCTCACTTGAATTCTGGATCCAATTAGAACGATTTATAAACTCCAAATTAAACATCATATTATACGACATATAAGGAAATTACTCACATATATTAACTCTGATGATAAAAAATTTAGAAACTAGTGTTAATCTGTTATCTTTCGAGCCTGAATTTTACATATACAAGTGCAGAATAAAAAAAAAACTCCCAAATTTACTCAATTTATGATAGAGATCAGTCAATTTTATAAAATAAATAAATAAATGCATCCAAAGCATATATCATTATTAGCATTATTGTTTGTTTAATAATTCTCTTCCTTGAGAATTTCTTTTTATAATGTTAATTATTATTATTTTGTTATTTTTAATTTAGTTGTTCTATTTTCTTTACTTATGTTACCATTATTTTTTCATATACTGTAATTGTTTTGTTTTGTTGAAAGGTAACATTGGTTGTTGCTTTGTGACAGAGTACTTGATTTGTAATTATGTATTTTATTCAATAAAGTTCATTTAAAAAAAAGAACAAACTAAAGTTTATTTTCTAAGCTGAGTTTTTCCGCCTTCTGCTGGTAAAAATGGACATTACATGTGTGGGACCAAACGTTCTATTGCTTTGTTTTGTTTATTTATAGATTTATAATAATTTCTAAAAGATATAAAAAATGTACCCAGGTGCAAGCTGGTCTTCAAGTAAACTATATCATTTTTAACAACCCAGTATGTCCTAAAAGCGTAATAATCAACCTAAAGGCTTTTTCATATTCTCCTAACACGTCTTTCACATCTGTCTTTTTTACGTCTGTCTATTTTCTGTGTATTGACCATGGTAATGACTACAATAGCACAGTACATGTTCTACGTTACTACACTACAGTCGCCCTGAATCTTTCAACCCAGAAGCATATTAAAGATCACAGCGTCAATTAAAAAAACAAATAAAAAAAATTGTATTTTAGAAATCAAAACTAGAGTACAGAGACAAACACACAATTTAAAAAAATGAAACGAAATAAAAATGAAACTTTTTGGAAAGGAAAAGTAATTTCCACTAATAAAAATTAAACGAAAAAGCAGAAACCAGAGAAGGTATGATGCGACATCACTGATTGGATGTTGACTTTGTCCATTATTTCAACCAAATGTTACTCTAGATTCCTATAGTTATTTGTCATGAACCAATACTGGATATGAACAAACAGATATGTCCCACAGTACCTACCTTTCTCAGTTTGGTAGGAACAAAGTTCTACACCCTCTTCTCCATTATTTTGTCCCAACGTTCGTTCCTTTTGTTGATCTTCTTCTTTTTATGAAGGTGTAAGGCGAGAGCACTAACCATTGTACCACCCTTCCAGAAACAACAGACCAACAGACAATAGACTCAGTGTACTTCAGGCAGTTTGTGCTGATGTATCACCTGCTCTCTGTGGAATTTACATTGACATTTTGTCATTACAGTTTTTCTCAGTCGCTTTGGTGCGTTTCTCAGAACACTATTAACATTTGCACAGCAGTTAGTGCATTTCTCAAAACAATTAGTGCAAACTGCAAAACCTAGTGGATAGCCTGCAAAAGCATGTCACATGCTCAAAATTGATTATCCATTCCTCAAAAGCAAGTATTCATGTCAATGAAACTGTCAGTGCCATCGAAATGAAAAGTCTTGACACCATCTTTATGAACAAGATAGTCAAATAGCTTTTTCATGTTTTCACTATGACAGTTTATAATTTCAGTGTTTTCCTTTGCAAAAATATTTGGTGACACCTGAAAATGCTCAAGACAGCCCTACGGCCTACTCGTACAGACATCTGAAATGTGCAGTAAAGTCACTGTAGATGTTAAACATAAAATCACCCTTTTGGTAGAGCTGTGAACAATATACAGCACATGTAACAGTACAGTAAATCATTCTGGTACATCCAGACGTTCCTGTCTGTCTGGACACATATTTTCATCTACATCACAACAGATGTTATCCCTCGCAATGCAGCGAGGAAAGTATCTCCTGGAGTGGCGAATCCATCCTCTGGAGGACTCTGCTGTGATGTCGTCACATGCTGCATCCATGGCTGCTGGCAGGGACATTTGCTCATGTGGATACCGGTCATAAAGTTGCAAACACCTCCTCATGAGTGACAGCTGAAATTCACCTGAGATCAATTGTTCAATTTATGGGAGAAGAACATTAGTCCTCTAGAACTTTCTGCTGGACTGTTTCATGTACTAATGTCAAAATATTCTGCAGGCCACCGTAGGGAATCGAACCCCAAACTGCTAAAGCAGGCATACCAATGCCGGTGACTTTAGTTTTTTGACTAGACATGAAATGTAAAGAAAAACTCTCATTCAGCATTATATTTGAATTATTAAGCCAACATCAAGTCCAGTTGTTTGTTTTGAATCAACAACAGTAAAAAGATCCTTTTTCAGGGAAATCCTGATCAAATCTGGAACCCAGTGGCTTTAAGTCTTTATGTGCATGTTAACGGAGAAATATCTGAAACATTAAATGAAATGATTCATAATTTTAATCTCAGAAAACAATTATAATGCAAGGAGAGAGATA
>NC_050520.1:30348211-30364326 GCF_002922805.2 Oryzias melastigma | reverse complement strand
TTGTGCTACCTGTGAACATTCATTCTCACTTAGTTCCAGTCCAATCATCTTTTTACATATTGTAAAAGTATTTAGCCTAAATAATAATAATTAAACTATGTCCTTTTCTAGGACATAGTTTCTGCAGAACGGCATGAGTGCATCAATTTTTGGCCTCTGAGTTGTTGGCGGGACTTTTGTCTCTGAGTAAGCTTGCTCTGATCTTCTGTCCTCCCTTTGTTTATACTCTCTCCTGCTATCTTACAGCGCCTCAAACCCAAACCTAGCATTAGTGGTGCAACAACAATGGTGAGCAATATTTGTTTAGATCCAGATTCCAGCTCAGACGAGGAAAACTGGATCTATTTGTCTACAAGTAGATGCATCACAATGGAGCCGAGCAGGAATCTCGTGGCACTGTAACACCTTCATCACTGCTGCAGGACTTTTCCACTGAGATTTTCTTCATCTGTTTCTGAATCACAGCAATTTGAATAGAGACATATTCAGAAACACAACTTTGAGCCTGATTTTCTTGTCTTCCATCATAGGATACGGTTTATTATACTCAAGAACATGTTAAAAACATAAAAACCTGTTTTTCATTACCGTGGGTCTTTAAAGAGTAACCAATCATTACAGTTGGAGGTTGATCCACCCACAACCAAAATGTAAAAATCCAGTTTGGGAACAGGACTGTTATTATTACTGGAGCTGCAGATCATGATGTGGGAATTCTGAAATTACGTGGAACTTACAGTTTTTCTCAGTCGCTTTGGTGCGTTTCTCAGAACACTATTATCATTTGCACAGCAGTTAGTGCATTTCTCAAAACAATTAGTGCAAACTGCAAAACCTAGTGGATAGCCTGCAAAAGCACGTCACATGCATCCATTTTCCAGACCGCTTCTTCCCCTTCGGGGTGCCGGTGTAGGTAGCAGATGTGCTCGGCCTGTCAGATTGGCTTGCGACTAGTGACGTCACACAACTGTAACAAATGAGTTGGCTGATTTGCTGTTTTTTCTGTACTGAAACTGACGTTTAAAGTAAAGTTTATTTTTTAAAAAAGAAAAGAAAAAGTGTTGAGATCTGCTCGGGCTCCTTCACTAACGTCTGCTCTCCTCATTGTTTGTGTAATGGAGCAGAAACTGGAGCCTGACCCAGCTGCTGATGGGTAAAGGCGGGGTACACCCTGGACAGGTCGCCAGTCTGTCACAGGGCCTCAATCACACAGACATACACTCTCACATTCACACCTGGGGGCGATTTAGAGCCACCGATCAACCTATGAAGCATGTTTTTGGATGGTGGGATGAAAATGCAAACTCCACACGGAAAGGTCCCAGCTGGGATTTGAACCAGGGCTATCTTGCTGTGTGGCAAGAGCGCTAACCACTGCTCCACCGTGCAGCCCAACAGGTCACATGCTCAGAATTGATTATCCATTACTCAAAAGCAAGTATTCATGTCAATGAAACTGTCAGTGCCATCAAAATGAAAAGTCTTGAGACCATCTTTATGAACAAGATAGTAAAATAGCTTTGTCATGTTTTCACTATGACAGTTTATAATTTCAGTGTTTTCCTTTGCACTGTAGATGTTAAACATAAAATCACCCTTTTGGTAGAGCTGTGAACAATATACAGCACATGTAACAGTACAGTAAATCATTCTGGTACATCCAGACGTTCCTGTCTGTCTGGACACATATTTTCATCTACATCACAACAGATGTTATCCCTCGCAATACAGCGAGGAAAGTATCTCCTGGAGTGGCGAATCCATCCTCTGGAGGACTCTGCTGTGATGTCGTCACATGCTGCATCCATGGCTGCTGGCAGGGACATTTGCTCATGTGGATACCAGTCATATAGTTGCAAACACCTCCTCATGAGTGACAGCTGAAATTCACCTGAGATCAATTGTTCAATTTAGGAGACATTTCCAGGACAAAATGATAAAGGAAGGTACAGAATTTGCTTGACAGATGGCTAATATTTGACATTGATAACTAGTTCAACAATTTTGTGTGTAATGACTCAAGCAATGAAAGTAAGACTATTAGTTTTACTGAGATCGACTATTTCATGTCCAAAATCATTTGCAGTTTGTTCAGAGAGAGGAGAAATCTCTACTATGATGTGCACAAATGACTAAGTGTAGTGGAGGTTGAACTAATAGTTATGAGAATTTCAATCCTGATCTGAGAAACACACCAAAGCGACTGAGAAAAACTGTAATAGGGTAAGTCACCAATGTCAGAGCTCAGATGTTGTCTCCTGGTTATAATCCTTCAGTTCCAGTTTGCCTTTTTTTGACATGTTTGACACAATTACTTTTCAGGAGATTGACTATTATTTAAAGTAGTAGTCCCCAACCCCAAGAGAACAGACTGGTACTCAACCATAGACTGTATATAAAATAACATATATATATATATATATATATATAACATATAAAAGATTCGATGACTCAGCTATGACTCAGACCAATCGCTGAAGATTGTTTGCAAATGGCGGTATCCATTTCAGGAATTGACGGTGAAAGCGGCGGCCTACTTTCGCGAGGAGAGGAAGTAATGCATTTCCAATGAGGGACCTCAGTGCTCGATTTGTCCATTGTTTTTACAGTCTATGTACTCAACCATGGAGTAACAAATTAAAATATATATATATATTGCTAATCTGATCCTGGAAGAAGTTTTATTTTGAAAAACTTAATTATAGTCTAACATTATAGTCTGACATATTTCAAGTTGCTCGGTCATGTGTTAATATCTACCCACTACTTTCTTACAGAGGTTGTGCCGACTGCTAAATTGAGACTCTCAAGTTAACAAAATACAAACATACTCGGAAATTTTCTTTATTCAGAAAAGATCAAGTGAGGAAACAAAAGAAAAGCCTTCCACTTCAAAACTAAAGAAATTTGCATTTAACAAACAAAAAACAGTCCAAAAACGGATTTATTGTGGCCAATGTTCCTACACAACATAATAATAATGCTCAATATTCAGCATCTGACTGTCAAACGAGGATGCTGCCAATGAAGTTCAAACGGTGGATTCACATTTATTTTTAGGAAATACCAGTTTTAGCAACATTTTTTTTTTAATCAGACAAAGCTGAAGTTGGTGTCTGACTTTTTAGCTTCTATACTGACAGTTATGGGTGAAGTGAAAATCTGTTTCACACTTTAGTGGTTCCTACACAAAATGTAGATTACAAATAAAGTTTAAGGCAAGTGAATTTATTTTACAGAGAATCAAGATCAACTTTACTCTTAAAAGTTAAGGTAAAATGGAAGGAAGAAAAAAATCAGATGCTAACTTCAGCCTCCGGTCAGTAAAAATGTTGCTTGACATTAAACCGGTCTGTGGCCTGAAATAAGTTAGGGATTATTGATTTAACCATTTGAGCTCATGTGATCTCATCCCTTCTTTATTTCAGGGGAGGTTTGTCTCTCAATAGGTCCAGCTGTTTTTCATCATCATCCACATTCTGAGCTCATTGTTCCTTTGTGTTTAAACACGCTACAGTTTCTTCTTAAATTACATTGAATCCTATACTTTTTTTTTTCAAATTTTAGGCCAATTTCTTAACTTCCATTTATTTCTAAGGTTTTTGAAAAGAACAGTCTAAATAAATCCAACTGACTGTCTTTTTAGAAGAACACTTCCAGTCTGGGGTCAAAGATTTGCGCAGAACTAAGTCAGCTCTCTTAAAAGTTTTTAATTAGCTATTTTTAGCTACAAACTCTGGGGGTTCGAAGACTTTAAGAATTGTTATTTTAATTTCTTAATTGGTGCGGTGGGTAGGAGTAAAATGACTGACGTTGGAGTGGGGTAAGTCATATTTGTGTGAGCAAACCTTTTGTGTTGGTTTCCTCCTCCTCTTTACTCTTTTCATAGGAGTCCCTCAGGGATCAGTTTTAGGCCCTCAGAGAAATTAATCTCTGAGTTGTGGGTGGGACCAGTGTTGCTGGGTGACCCCGCCTCCGTTTTTCTGCCTGTTACAGAAAGCTCTCTGTTTACACGCTCTCTCCCTAGCTTACTGCCTCTCACAACAGCATCTGAACATTACCAGTGTAATAGTTTTGAGCCAAAAGCCAGTTCAGATGAGGAAAACGAAAGACATACATTAATCTATTTGTCTACAAACTTATGTATCAGAATGGACCGGAGAAGAGCTCATGGCTAGCCCGGTGCATTTTCTCAAATCGGATTTTTTTTTATTTTTGTCAGCCAATGATTTACTCAGAAATATTCAGAATTGTATTTTTGAACTTCATTTTCTTATAAATGTCCTCCATCATCAGAAAAATGCCACAAGAGCATGTTCAAAAACACTTTTTTTTCACAGTGGATCTTTAAATGTAGCTTCCTAAAATATCCCCTGTCTGCTGCCATGTTGTTAAAGGAAATTGTGTAGTATTTTTAAAATAATGTGACAACAACTACACACCTAAAACCAGCATGTCCAAAATTTATCCAGTGGCCCAAATGCAACACAGATTCAGGATTCTACCAGCCTGCAGGCTCCTGTCTAAATCAGTAATATGTGGCACTCAGCACTTTATAAGAACTGTGTGTACAATTTTTTGATTGCAGTTGGCTAAATTATGTCATAAGTTGTTGTAAACCTTTGGCAACAATATGCGATTATAGATTTATTTATTATTCTTTTTATTTGTTATCTAAACCACAGTGGCTAACAATATTAATATTTATGCTATTTTCCTGTTCACATGGTTTCAATTTAGACTTTCACAGTAAACATTTAATAGTGATTAATACGAAACATTTCATATAAATCCAGACACACAATTTTCCAGACAGACTTTTCCTTTTTATTTCTGGTCTTCAATGTAAAATTTACTGTATCTTGGTTTTAAAAAAAGTGTTTAATTGTGTTTTTTGTTATATGAGGAAAACTTAAAATGATACCTTAATAAAATAAAATAAAATAAAATAAAATATCATGAAATATTTAATTTTTATTTAATTTTTATTAAACATGTTCAACCAAATAGTTGGCCCTCACAACAAATATGACCTACTTTCCAAAATAACCCCCCTGTTTCATCACTGTTGTGGATTTTAAATGCTCATATGCTCACCAGGCCTGTGTTTTCACGTTCGGCCAGCAGGTGTCAGTGTTGTGCCGTGAACGCCTCCTCCTCGGATGCTGCGAGGAAGGAGCTCGGCTGTGGGACCTGACTGACTGGCTGCTCCGTTTATTTGGACATTGAGGGAAAAATGGCTACCGGCAGAAGGAAGGTGAAGCAGCGGAGAACTCCTCTGGATTAACGCATCGTCTCAGACATATGGATATACACGGAGTGGGCCAGCAGAGTCGACTCATTGCAGGTTATTACCGACATTCCCAGCGCGGTCCCTCTGCGTGAACGCTGTTCTGCGGTGAGTAGATCCAACAGAGGCTGCTCTTTGGAAGGGGCTAGTTAGCTTGGCTTGCTAGCTGCCAGTTAGCCCGACAGGAGTGTGCATCTCGGTGAGTTTGTACCCGTGGAGGCGGTAAATTGGGTATTTAAATGACAGCTCGGGTGTCCAGAGAGCGGCCAAAAATGCGGACTTGGTGTTAAATGAAAAACTAAATATTTAATGTTATAGTTTCTTCTGGGCCGTTCATTTGTGGACATGTAGCTTGACAGTTGTCGGTCAGATGCTATAGCGATCAGCTGGTAGCTAAGGTAGCTGGCAACATTTGGGTCAGAAACGCTGCCTCGGTGGGGGTGGGGGGGCTGTGGCCCCCTACAGGAGCCCCCCCCACCCCCCATCAGATGTCTCGGCGCCGATCTGACGTGTCTCGTGCGGTCTTCTTTTGAGGGGCAGAGTCGTGTTGTGGCCAATTAAAATGGTCAGTACCGTCCAGTGTCCTGCGCGTGGGACCCTGCATTGTTCGCCGTGGGGCTCGCGCACCTGCTCACCTGGCTAGGCGTGTCCCCTGGGGGCTCAGGTGAGAACAAACACTGTCCACTCCGTGAAGGGCCCATCCAGGGAAAGAAACATCTACAGTGACAACAGATTTAATGTACACGATTCTAAAATGACAGTAAGAACACAAGCACAAACCTAACACCCGAGTTTCTGTCACAACACTTCTTCATCCTCCTCATCCACAGCCACCTCCTCTCCAGAACTGCAGCTGGAGGCCCCTGCAGCACCAGCTGATCACATAACAACAATGTAATGACTTGAGGAAAATAAATAGACTCACTCCCGTCTTATCTTAATAATTTTCTCAGCTTTTCCAAATTTTAAGCACCTTCAGTTTTTAAAGACCCACTTCAGTGAAAGGGATGTTTTTAACACATAATTGTGGCATTTTTCTCATGATGGAGGACAAATATAAATCAACTAAAGCGTTTCAAAGCATTTTTTATTCAAAGCATAATTATTTGAATAAATCATTGTAATTTGAATAAAGAAAGATGGAAAAAAATCGATGTTTGGAAAAGCTTTCATCTGTGATGCAGCAACCGAAATGAGTGGGCTAAAGTCTCCTTGCTCCTCTCCATTCTGATGCATCCACTTGGAAGCAAGTACGGTAGATGCATTAGCATCTTTTATTTTCCTCATCTAAATTGGCATCTGGCTCTAAACTGTATGGCTGGATAGCTCAGAAGCTGCTCAGCATTTTTTGTTGCTATGCTAATGTTGGTGTGGGGTTGTAAAGGACTGTAAGCTAGATGGAGGAAGGGGATCATGGGTTATCAGTGGAGGCTTACTTCCACACCAGCGGTCTTGCTCACAACTCCTACTGTCCTAGAAAAAAGTCCTGTTTTTTGGTTTTGCCTAAAACCGGCATAATCATAATTAAACAACCACAGGGAAAGCTTTCACGATAAATCAAAAAGATTGGAGTGAGACTTTAAATCTTTGGACTGGAGGCTTGGAGCCAAAGGCTATTTTCTTGGTTCCAGTAGATGCTTCTGATTGATTGGATCATAGAGAAGCTGCTGAATCAGTTCAAGGTTCCAGGACAGTTGTGTCTTATTGTGAAGGTATTTACAACTTTATCTAGGATGAAAATCATATTTTTCACCACACATTTTATCCTGAACATAAGTTTCATCGGCGTAACCTGATCGGATGTGTGTTTACATGACATTGTCGTGAGGACATGAGCTTATTAGGGATAAACTTGAAGTGTCTCACAGTTGTTCAAAAGTCCAACTGCTGTGATCTAGTTTACCGGTTCGGTGATCTTGATCTGAAGTGGTGCTGTGGTGCAGTGATGTGTGGTGAGGTTTTGGGCTGGTGAGGTGCAAACTTCTTTTTAAAGTCAGAGTTATAAATATATGATATATTATTTGACATATACTGATTGTGTTGCATATCTCATAGACACAGCAGGTTCAAATTGGACCAAGGAAGAATGTAAAATGCACAACGGTTTAATAAAAAACAGCAAGATAAATGTAACAGACAGGCTATAGCCAACATAGCACCATGGTCTCCATTGACATTGACGTATGTGTTCGTTTTGGACTTCTATGTTCACCATTTTTCAAGGATTGTAAGTTTTTACAACCGTTTTTTTGGCTCTATGTACAAAACGTGTAGCCATTGAACACATTTTGAAAGTTAAACCAATTGAACTTTGACCAATCAGATGCTCTGATCTGGTAGTGACGTATGGGTACTGTTCTTTTCAAAACACTCAAGTGTTTATCGTGCTAAATGTGTGTTCAAGAAAGTCTGTTTAGTGTGTTCTTAGATGCGTATCACATGCCTGGTGTGTATGTAGAATCACACACACACACCGGTCTAACCTCATAATCATTTCACCTTTCATTCTGGACTAACATCTCTCTGACTCTACCGTAAAAGTCCTACTCATCTTCTTTTAGTTTTAGAAGTATTTTGAAACTTTTTTGAAATGTTGACGCTTAAAGCACCATCAACAACCTCATGCCTCACCTTGCATCTTTTCAGGGTGTCATTGTGAACTTAAAAAACGGAAAAAATACTAAATTACCGCAAGGAGTTAGCATGCAGCAGAAATATTAGCTAAACTCCAAATTAGCCTAAAAACATGAATAAATGCCAAAATAGTCCAAAAAGCTAGCAGAATGCCATTATAATTATCAACTTTACTACACAGGACTCTATATACTGTAGTATAAAGTAACGACTAATTGACTAGATCAAGAAAAGTTTTTTCTAAGTCATGCTCTTGGAAAAAAAATAGTAAAAAGAAGTGTTATGATAAAAGTGTTATATTGCGATACATATCGTATAGTGAGACATGTATCGAGATACGTATGGTTTTGCTAGACTCTTGCCAATACACACCCCTAGTATTTATACATGTGCAGTTGTATATCTGCAGCTGTGAGTGCAGTTGTTTGTGTGTAGTTGTGCACCTGTTAAAGGCCCCCCCAATGGCAGTGTTTTTCCAGGTTGGATGTGTTGACATGAAGCAGCAGGGCTCTTAAACCAGCAGAGGATCAGTACTAACTAACCCTCCTGGGTCCTCTGCTCACACGTCATGGCAGCCAACACTTATCAGCGTCACGCAGCACACATCTGAAAAAACACCCTTTTTTTTGCTCTTTTGAATCAATCACAGATTTCTGGAAGTCCGTGCTGCTCTGACGGCAGCTATTTGTGTCCATATGTATTTTCTGACTCAGAGCTCTGTTGTTAATTTGAACCAATTTCTAAATTAAAACTGAGCCAGCTTCAGACCATTCATTCATACCATAACTGGTTTGTTTGGTTTTAGTCACTCAGTTTATTAACAGTTGAGCTTCTTTAGATGAAACAATATCCCATCTGGAGGTTAGAATGACAGTATCATAACCAGACTACAGGAAGTTTGTGGTATTTTTGTTCAAATTAGAAACCTGAAGATTTATGGCTTAGTTGTGAGATTTTCATGTTTTGAATTTGACAATATAGAAAAAATGTACTGATGTATCATCAGTGATGTTTCCCAGTCGTGTGTTTCTGGTTTTAGAACAGACACTCATCCTGGTGACCCTGTCTGTATTCTAGTGGTGTCCACCTCCCCCACCTCGCCACGCTCTTCAGCCAGAGTATTCTGGATGTTTTCTCTGCCACCTTTGTGTTAATGTTTTTTTATTTTCAATTGGGGCTTGTTGTCCACTGTTCCATTGGCCTTCCTGAGGTAGTAGCTGGTCCTACTGAGTCTGTGCAAACCTCATGACCGTGACAACTTCATAGAAATGCAGAATCCTTTGTTATCACTGCTGTAATATGGCTCTTAAATATAAAAACATCACTTACAGATGGAGACATTGTTGATCTTGTTGCAATGCTAAATAATTGATTTGATTTACCATCTCCCAATTTGATTTCCTGTTTAATATAATCTAGTTAACATCCTTTTTTTTCTAATATTATTGGTTTGAAGAACTAATGAGGTATTTTCCAAGTGACGTTCGTTATTTATTCATTTATTTAAATTCAGACCCAACTCTAGTGAGAATGCTTCTGCTCTTTTGGGGCATTGTCAATGTTTTATGCTAACTTATGTTAACTTTCTTTGATTGGGGTTTTGTACTCCAGAGACCATCTTGAAGTTTGATGCCGTTAAGTCAAGTGGTGTCTTCCTCTAATAAATTTTTTTTCTATCATATGGTGAAGAGTAATGCGATCAGACACAGTTGTACAGTGCAAATCAGCTTGATTTTTTTTTATCCACTATTCAAACAATTTAGGTTTTCATGAATTTAGTTTTTGCATCATTTTAGAGCCATAGACTGTAAATCTCTTGATGTATTGCACACAGTGGACACAGGGACATTTGTATTTCTGGAGATGGACTTTGAGTCTTGAGATTGTTTTTGTTTTTCCACAATTTCTACTTATTTGTCCTTTTTCTATGTTTAGTGTGTCATAAAACCCAAAGGTTCAGTTCACCTTTACTCCTTTTTAGTTAGTTGCAAGCGTGATTATTGTATAACCTACACCTGTTGCCACAGGTGTGTGTAAGCACAAATTACAGGAACATCACATGCTTGAAAACCAATTACCGGTACTCCACATTTCTGAAAAAACGCTATCAATGATCCTGTCCAATTTATTTGGTAATTTATGAATGTTTGTCAAATTTGACATTCTTTTGTATTTTTGGGTTGTGAAGTGTTAGCACTCTCACCTCACAGTAGTTACGTTTACATGGACACAAGTAATCGGGATAAACGCCTGATCAGAATAAAACCGTGTCATGTAAACACGCCATTCAGAATACTCTGATATGATCAGACTCACTCGGAGAAGGCCCTAGTTTGAGCCCGGCTTGCTCCTTTCTATGTGGAGTTTTCATGTTCACCATGTTCATGCGTAAGTTTTCTCTGGGACTCTGGTTTCCTCCCACAGACTTCATAGGTTAATTGGTGTCTCTAAATGTGGCACGTTTACACCAATCTTGGAAAAAAAATGACTTTTTTTTCCTTTTCCAGCTGTGGAAAGACTCACAAGATTTGAACCACTTCAACATTTCTCACCAAGGTTTCTTCTACAGTGAGTACACAGTCTAGTATCAGGTAGCGACAGACCAGTGTGAACACCATTGGCTAAAGGCAGGTTTAAGAAAGTCACTTTAATACGTTCTTGAACTCGCATCACAGGCCAGGTTTGTTTGTAGCGTCAGATGTTAGTGTATGATTGAGACTGGTGACCTGTTCAGGGTGTACCCTGCCATCACCCAACTTGGATAGGCTCCAGCAGCCTGTGACTGCATGAAGCGGGTTTAGTAGATGGATGGA
This sequence comes from Oryzias melastigma, assembly GCF_002922805.2. NCBI lineage: Eukaryota > Metazoa > Chordata > Actinopteri > Beloniformes > Adrianichthyidae > Oryzias > Oryzias melastigma. The sequence goes on along the minus strand of NC_050520.1, from coordinate 30,353,589 downwards.
TGCAAACACCAAAGCATTTGCATTTGGAGCAATTGTCTGAGAGAATTGAGATGGGTGCCAACATTTCTGACCATAACTGTATATATATATTTATCCATAAAATGATTCTGCATCATCACATTTTTCTTACGGTCTCATTGTTTTAATATTTTTCTGCATCCCGAGCAACATTAGTGAAGATGCACTCACTGACCCTGAATCAGACTGAACGTTTAGAGACGATGTTCAGGTGTGCTCCCCTCTCTTAGCGCTCTAAATGGTTTATTCCTGTCTTTATTATAGCTCCATCCTCTGCAGTTTCCCTTCCCTCCTGTTTCTCTGAAGTCCTGCTTACCACACCCAGTGTCAGGGGGGGGATTGGTTGTGCCAGTCCCGGCAGACCACACGCACAAACACACAGATAACACATGGCCGTGCGCGTGCCCCTACACATCCTGCTGGCAAACAAAGCCTCTCCCTGCCAGGGAAGATGGTCCTTGCCACTGCGTTTCACTCTTCCTGCTGCTGTGGGAGGAGGCATGACACCCCCGTCCCTGCCTGTCCGTGTCAACAGAGCCTTGTGAGGAGGGAACGGGCATCTTTCCGCGCATGAAGAATCAGATTTTCTTCTACGGTGCAGATGAGCTAAAATGCTGGCGGAGCGCAGGGAGAACAGCAGGTAGGGGGGCTCGGGAAACGGTGCTGAGCTTGTCTCCGTGGTGACGAAGAGCTTGTTTACTGTTCACCGATGCAGAAATATTTCCAGACCATTTTCCAGGTTACTTAGTGTTAAGTCTTCCTTTTTGTAATGCTTGGCAGGAAAAACATTTTCAGTGTCTGCTAGATTACGAAAATATTTTAGTTCATTTAGCAAGAATTTAATGGTATTTTGATTAAAGTTTCATAACTCTATTAATTTATTTTTATTAAATAAATTGCAGTGATGCAAATAAAAGCAAAATGTTTTAGTCAGATGTTCAGCTTTGAGTTCTTGAAGATATTTCATATATAGACACTATTAAATATTTTTGAGTAAGTGTGTGACCTTACTTAAAAACCTTTTTTTTAGTTCTCTCATGCTGCTTTGTGCCTGTTGCTTAACAACAGGTAGATTTTATGTTATTGATGATGTTTGCATAAGATGCAACAGCCATAATAGACGTTTGACATAAATTATTAATATATTACTGGTTAGTGTTTTGACTTTATCACAGGTATTAAAATGTTATTGTGGAGAAAACCTTATAAAAAAAATCATGATAAAAGCAGTATTTTAACAATTTCTTGCCACTTAAAAACAGTAGTAAGATGTGATAAACCCCAGTATTGGTGATTAAAGAAACACTGAATTCAGTGTGGAGAACGTTAAGGTCTTTTTTTTTTTTTTGATTCAATAAGTCAAAAGCTTGAAGAAAAGTAATACATTTGTAGAATCAGTGCTTCAGAATGTCTATTAGTGAACCTATTTTGAAGTTAGCTGAAAAAGTCACCTTTATTGTTCACCCTTTTTTATGTCTCTTTTTTCTTTAAGACAGTATCTTCATAGCCTTTTTTACCGGTTAATACCTAATGCTTTGTACACACCAGTCATGTGTTGTGCCTTTAGCACACGGTGTTCACTCTGGACTATTGCTACCCGTTACAAGCTCTTGTTCTCACAGTTGGAAGAGGCTAAGAGTAAAATGTCAAAGCAGTGCAAATCTTGCTCCAGGTTTTTTCTTGTACAACTGTATTCTGATAAATGAAAGACTTGGTGTCATATAATGAACAAACCACAGTCATTAAATTCTCCTCCATGATCAATTTTCAAACGGTTGGTACTTCGGTTTGAAAGGACACTACCCATACGTCACTACAACTGGTTTAACTTTCAATATACGCTTAATGACTGCAGGTTTTGTACATAGAGCTTGAAAACTGACTTACAAACTTGCGTAGCAATATGTGAACCTGAGAGTTTTGAATGCTGAGTCCAGAAACACACACAGACACGTGTTTAGATTTACATTGGAAGTGGTCGCTTGAATGCATGTTTCCAACCCCATTGTGAACATAGCATTAGAGATCGGCTGTCTGTCTTTTAGTTTGCTCACTGCACAGAAGTCTATCTGCAGAGAAACTAGTGAGGGGATTTGTAAACATTCAGAAAACCTTGGGTTATGAACTTGTATCTTGTCCTTCTCAAAGGTGAGGCCACAGATGTTTATCCTCAGTGATGTTCTGGACAGAAGGCCTTCCTTTGTGGAGGGTCTGTGAAATGCAGCATTCAGAGTGTACAAGTGAAAACACACTATCAGAGTGTTTCTGAACACTGGGCTCGAAAAGTAATCATTTGATCAGTTTTTATGTATTATTGTTAGGCCTGCACAACAAATTGTAAATTTATTATCATTGCAATATCAGCCTGTGTTACATTTCAAAATATGGTTTAAATTGTGATAAATTGTTACCTTAAATGTTTACACACATGGCAAAGCAGTTTGAATTATTCAACAAGTTGAGTCTTTAACTCATTTGACCTGAATGGATCTCATTTTTTGTTAGTTGTCTGCCTCCTATGTAGACGAAGGTCATTTGGAGTATACTGTAAGTTATTTTAAGTGTAGTTATCAAAAACGTGGCCCAAAAGGAAACACAATTCTGTTTGGTAGATTTTGTTGTGACATTGCTCCTTGGTAAGAAATTTTACTGACATTTACAAACATTGTTGCAACAGCTGGGACATGCTTGTGTGGGATGAGTGGCAGTCCTCAGAATGTGGGCTGCACTGCATTCGCAAACAATTTCCCCATTTGGTGTCCATTTTATAGGCTATACCACAAGTGTTTATCTCAATGTTGCCACATTTCTTTTCTGTTTTTCTCTTCAATTCATTAAAGTCAGGAATCTGAGCCTGCTCCACCATAAATCAAAACCAAATGTACTTCTTTAGAATTATTGTTATTATCTTCTTTTTTAAGTTTGGAAAAACCCCAAATGCCCCAAAAGTATGTTTAATATCACTTAAATAATATAAACAAACTGTTTTTTGGTAGTTTGTTTTGACTGTTGTTAATTTTGCTGTTTTTTGGCTTTAAAATACAACAAGAGACCAAGTAAACTAAAATGTTGGCTAAAAATAAAAGCACAAATCAAACATTAAACATGTTTTTTTGTCTCTATAGATCCAATGTAAAAGCATTTGAATGTAATGTGTCAGTGTTGGGTGTAAAGTTCATGTGAACAGCCTTTAACTTTCTCTAAAGTAACTTTCTGTTGAAAAAGCTTCTTGTTTTTTTATCAAACTGCTGTCAGCTTGAAAACTCAGACAAGAGACACTTTCGGGATTACGTCACTTTCTCCAAAGGAACAACCACACAGACTTTGGGCTTTTCCAGGGCACTGGCTGCCTTCATCTCCCAGGAGCTGGAGCAAACTCTCTGAGACATTCATTGAAGGAGGTGTCTGCTTAAAGAGAGAGCTTTGAAAAGGACTAGTGGAGCCAGAAAGCAGGCCCGCTTTCCTGTTTCACAGGAGCTGTCATTGCATTCATGCAACCGATTCAAGAGACACAGTTTGCTGCAGTTTTTATACTTTAAGTAGGACATGTATAAATCATCAGTGCATAGGAATTAACTAAGACTTGTATGCTTTCAAATCATTCCATCAATCCTTAAACTTGATTGATCATTTGGTATGCTTCCTGCTTCCACGTCTAGAAAGAAACTGCATTCAGTGGATGAAAGTTTTGCTGCTAGGGATTTTGCATCATTGTAGCACTTTGTAATATTTGTACTTTTTTATTTATCTAAAAAAACTGTTTTTATTGCATTTCTAATGAACCCCTGTCGCTCTGCAGAAACTATGAACGAGAAAATGACGAAGGTCTTTTGATTTTGATGAAAAGCAACTTAATCATGACTAAAAAACCACTGGGAACTGTTTTACAATACATCAAAATATGATTGAGTGGGACTTTAAAGCATTTTCTAGTTCCTTTGCACATTGAACTCTCCCTTTTTCTGTAGCTATGTAGGAAATTTCTTGTTTTATCTGTTTTGATGGAAGTGAGGCTTAAATTTGCTAATTTTTAGAGGTGGTATTTTGATTGGTAGTTAGGCAGTTTTTAACATGTCAGTCCCATTCCATTTCAAGGATATTGTTAATGGGCCGTGCAGAATCAAACGGGTGACATTGAAGATTTCTGTTTAGCCTAAATGCATGATTTCAAGATTCAATTTGTATTTAATTTAATTCTAAAAATTTAACTTTTTCCTCCAGTGTGAGTTAAGCACTGTGAAATAATGTAAGATTACTGAGCGTGTGGACTTTAAATGGCATGGGTCCAGTGTTCTGTTTGCATCATTGTGACCAGCTTTTTTTCTGGTCCACCTAAATTTATGACCGCATTGCCTTCAGCACAGCAGGCTTTCTGGGTCATTTTTCTTTTTAAATCTCTGTCCATAAAGACAGGATGGAGTTGAAAATCATTAACTAACATTCTGTTTAACATACCGGTAAAGGTTTTTTATTTTGAGAACAGTTCAAGTAACCTTTCTGAAAGTGTTTGTGTCTAATGCTTTTCACTAAGCTGAGTTTCCAACGTAACACATCATAAGAGAAAGGAATTGAAATAGAAAGTTCAATTAAGACGCAGGTTTTTAAAAATGCTTCAACAGAACATTTACTGCTAGATGTCTTATCCTCCATTGCAGTTCCATACCCCTCAAATGACCAGCTCCTGCACTTTGGCCCTTTTGGTCTTTGGCCTTGGCTAACCCGTTTAACTGCACTCTCTTGAGCTTCAAGATCTTCCAGATTCAGCCCCTCGACACTGATCCCTATCAGATCTTCCTCTGGGTCTAAATGAAGGATGCTGTGGTGTGTGATTTGATCTTCTGTGCAGAGAACTCTCTCTCTCATAATCTGCAGATGAGACACAGAGAAGCAGCACAATGTGAACAAGGTGCAGAAGGTTCTGGAAAATCACATTCAACAGATTTATTTAAAAGTTTATTGGTGTAGTAGTTAGCACTCTTGCCTCACAACAAGAAAACCCTAGTTCAAATCTCAGCTGGTTCTTTTTTCTGTGTGGAGTTTGCATTTTCTCCTTGCGCATGTGCGAGTTTTCTCGGGGAACTCTGGTTTCCTCATTCAGTGACAAAACATGCTTCATGGGTTAACTGGTTACCCTTGTTTCCATTGAGCAGTCCAGTCTGGTCCGTTTTTTTGAGTGTTTCCATTTTAAGATGGACCCATTAACAGTACCAACCTATACCTCTTGGGGGGCCCCCACCGGTTGTAGGTCCATTGAAAAATGGAACAAAAGGTTTGGGGCGGAGCCGCTGTAGCCCCCCATTGTTTGTCAGAAAGTGATGACATTAGAAAGCACCCATATAGCATAATTTAAGCTAACGTTT